>NC_137466.1:48803388-49011056 GCF_964235325.1 Thermobia domestica | reverse complement strand
GTCCGCTTTAGAGAGGTTTCACTGTATACATATATATATATATATATATATATATATATATATATATATATATATATATATATATATATATATATATATATATATATATATATATATATATATATATATATATATATATATGTATAGAATCCGTCTACACCCTAGTATTATATGGTAAGGCAAAAAACGAGTAATTATATCAATTTTAGAGAATGATTTTAAGAAAAGAAATACTGTATTAGAGCCCAGCTCTCAGAGAGGCATGAAAATTAAATGATAAAATTAGGCAAACCAATGACAAAGTTAAAGGTATAAAAGTAAAAAGAATTATGAAGATAAAAACGTAATCCAGTAGGCTGAGTTGGAACAAAATATGAAATAGAAATACAGCAAAAACCTCTAAATAACGGACACGGGTGGGACATGATTATTTGTTCGTAAATGAGAGGTGTCCGTTACGGAGTGATTACAGAAACTGATTACTCACAGATCATGTGGTAACTGTGTGCAGTATACTATAAACATGTTATCATAGTTACACTCGGTCGAAAAATGTAAAGGATTTTTCAGGCTAGCCATCCTGAGTGAAGTCTTCTTGGGTTTTCGTCATTCACACCAGGCAAATGCCGGGATGGTCCCAGGTCGCTTCCTTCCTTCCCTTTCCTAGTTATCACCGAGGGACGTCATATGTTACGGGGTAACACGGCTATAGATGCCGAAAGCCCAGAAAATCTCAATTTGTTATCCTAACCTAACATTATCATACAAGGCTAATATTGAAATCAAAATACTGTGTTCAGTGTTCGAACTATTGGGAGAATGAGGGAAAATCCTCATGTAAAAAAAGAAAGTGTCCCTGGGATACGTTTGTATTGGTGTAATCCGTTTGAAGGGCAAAATATAATGCTTATGGTAAAAGTAACTCAACAAGAACATTCAGCGTTATTATGAAATACTGAGTACAGAGAACTAATCAATCTTGAGAGTTTTTTTTTATAAAAAAGTCTGGAACAGTTCTCTGCCGTATAAACCGTGCGGACACTAGTTTCTGATCAAAATTTGCTTGTAACTGTTAGATCAGTTGAAGGAATTAATTAAAGGTTAATTTACAAAGCGCAAAAAGTGTTTTCTATGCTAAATATGTATGAGCTTAAAATAGTTTCTCTCCGTTAAAGGAGTTTACTAAAATGCCAGGAATAAAAGAAGGCTGTCGATGTCCGTATCTGAGAGCATTAGTAAAAAAGGAGTGTTCTTTCTCATAATAACACGCTGGTACATAAAAATCTGTCTGTATTATGGAGGTGTTTGTTAAGAGAGGTGTCATTGTGTTATTATATTACGAGAAAAAGTTCAAGAGAAGATTTAACTAATAGGATGGCCTGATTAAACTGTAGATAATTCCGGAGACCAGTGGCATGTGTGTAGTTGGGTACACAAATTTGAAACTGAAGATGTTTGCATGTTTGCTGTATTACCACTGTTGCTTTTAACACTTATAACCATTGTAATATTACTCTTATTACTAACCAAAAGTATACTGTACTGTACCAGATTAAATTAAAATAAGTTATGATTATAGACGTTTATCTTGTTATTCACAGTTTTAGAACTACTTGCAGTGTCAAGAAGAGTTCCGTTATTCAAAACCGTTCTGTGGGAATCTTGACAGTTCATTTTCAAGTTTATCTGAACACAAATTATGGTCATCACAAGCTCTGCTTTCATTGTTTCTATCATCTGACTATAAAACTTTCATTATACCAAACACTCATTCGACATGTGTATTACTGACTGGTACAGCGAGCATGTACTGCATTATTTTGAACAGGTTTGGTGCGATTTTGGTTATTTTGAACAGGTTTGAACAGATTTTCTCAAAAAGCTACAGTCTATAATTTACAACAATTATTATGATTAGTTTCTCTACGAAGCGTTGGTGTTACAGATTTCAAAGCGGAAAACTAACTCTACAGTTCTTTTCCATCGAAAATAATTTTAAGTTTCATTTCCATCAATTCTTTAAATGAAAACAGTGCTGATGCCATGCGATAATACAGATTCAACAATAGAAAAAAAAATAAATCTAGTCTTTTTTTAGAACAAAAATATAATTCTTATAAGTAACTATAAAGTATAATTCGTATAAGGAATAAACAGCATATGTAGGAGAAGGGAGTATAAAGTGGCCAGGGCGGGTGAAGTATTTATCAGCACTTTTCTCGCTTGTACATGCCTGATACCTATCGCAAGTAGGCTCAATCAGTTGTGCTAGTTGCCATTGTAGTTCTAGACGACAAAAACGCCAGACGCAATTGTTGTTCTGCTTGTATGAAGAAAATGGTGTTTTCATCTATCGTTTATCGAATGATAAGTATTAATTTAACAATGATTTTCTCCCAACTATATAGAACTTGAAGACTATATAATATGTTTATTATCAAGTGTAATGCTTTTTAATAGTTTTTCTATTATTTAGCAGCGTTGAAGTTTTGTGTTTCAGAGCGAAAAAAGAAATGTATAGTATGGCGTGCAATCGGGTAAAGTGGTCAGAAGCAGAGTCGGGTAAAGTGGCCATCTCACTGTACCTGTGGCTACTTTGTCCGACGCTTCCAATTAATCCTAATATTAAGTAATAAATTAGGTTTAATATTTTAATGTTGAAATAGCGGTTCACCTATTATATACTTGCAATGCTAGGTACGCTAATATAGACTAAGGTCTACATTCTTGATGATCGAAATAATATAGAAGCTATTAAGCTATTTTGTTCTGTAAACTAATAAATGCGTTTGACTATTTTGAAAGGTAGGCTTTTGATAGCTTCTTTTTGAATTCTCTGTATTCAGTATTAGCTAACTTTCTTACGATTACAGGTAACCTACTATAATAATAGTTTCAGATTATATGGACTCTTAATAGATGACTATTGGATATAAAGATGCACTTTAACCCCCTAAATTAACAAGTCAATTGTAGTAAGATTTGAAGCTTTCCTGGCGGCGTATATTATAAAGTTCTTCTCGGGCAATCAGCCAGGTGAAAACTGGTGGATAGGCCAACGTTTCGAGAGCTGTCATCGTTCTCGTCATCAGGGCAATTATGTAGAGATCAGCGGATATAAGTAATATATACTCTGGGCTGGAGAAAATGCTGGTTCCTGATTGGCTGAAAATGCTGGTTCCTGATTGGCTGGTTCAATCTGAAAAACTGGAGCTGTGATTGGCTGGCTAAGTTCCGTAGTCCGTGCTATTGATTGGCTGAGGGTTATCTGAATGTTTGTGTGTCGTTTTCTTTGCTGTGGTACTGATGACCGGGTTCCACAGGGGGCTGAGTTGAAATCCAGTGTCTCTATTAACGTTGTTCGGTTCATGAACTATGGCGAGAGATTCGGCTACTATCCTGGTCCAGTAACTGGTGCTCTTGGTAATGATGGATGTATCCTTAAATCTTCTAGTCAGCTTCGATGTGGTTTCATTGTTCACCAAGGTTCCAGTACAAGATACGTTACTCCTACTTAGTGAACACTTCACACCGGAAATTGTGGAATTATTCAGAATCACCTTAACTTCAACATACTTTCTATATGATGGACAGTACTATGAACAAACGGATGGAGTCGCCATGGGATCACCACTTTCACCAGCAGTTGCGAATTTCTTTATGGAAGATTTTGAGCAAAAAGCATTAGAACTGACACCTTTCAAGCCGTCATGTTTTTATAGATTCGTAGATGATACGTTTGTCATCTGGCCTCACGGGGAGAAGACACTGCATTTGTTCCTCGAATTTCTTAATAAACAACATAGTAATATCAAGTTCACAATGGAGATTGAAAAGGACGGATGCTTGCCATTCCTGGACATTCTCATCCGCCGGAAGCCCGATGGTAGTCTCGGCCATAGCGTCTACAGGAAACCTACTCACACTGACCTCTATCTCAATGGCAATAGTTTTCATCATAAGTCACAGCGAAACACCGTCATCAGCACACTAGCACATAGAGCGAAAGACATCTCAGACGAAGAATCCCTCCCTCGGGAACTGGATCATCTCAAGAAGACGCTACTCCAGAATAATTACAAGAAGCATGATATCAGTTTGGCCCTGAAAAGGACCTTTTCTGAACAGAGGAAATCCAAAGAAGAAACTGAAGAACCATTGAGTATAGCAGTTTTACCATACACTGGACAACTTTCTGGAAAGATCTCCCGGATTCTGAAAAAACACAACATTAAGACCATACACAAGCCGCCACCAAAAATCAGGAACTTACTTCGCCCGATCAAAGATGACTTGGGCTTAAAGACACCAGGCGTGTATCGTATACCCTGTGAATGCGGAAAAGCTTATATAGGACAAACAGGACGCACCGTTGAACAACGTTGCAGAGAACATGAAAATTACATTAGATTATTCCATCCAGAAAAATCAGGTTTAGCTGAACACAGTTTATCAGAAGGCCATAAAGTTTTATTTAAGGATACATCCATCATTACCAAGAGCACCAGTTACTGGACCAGGATAGTAGCCGAATCTCTCGCCATAGTTCATGAACCGAACAACGTTAATAGAGACACTGGATTTCAACTCAGCCCCCTGTGGAACCCGGTCATCAGTACCACAGCAAAGAAAACGACACACAAACATTCAGATAACCCTCAGCCAATCAATAGCACGGACTACGGAACTTAGCCAGCCAATCACAGCTCCAGTTTTTCAGATTGAACCAGCCAATCAGGAACCAGCATTTTCAGCCAATCAGGAACCAGCATTTTCTCCAGCCCAGAGTATATATTACTTATATCCGCTGATCTCTACATAATTGCCCTGATGACGAGAACGATGACAGCTCTCGAAACGTTGGTCTATCCACCAGTTTTCACCTGGCTGATTGCCCGAGAAGAACTTTATAAGTCAATTGTAGTACATAAATTCTCACATCGTATCATGGCGCTGCGAATGATATCCCGCAAGCAACAGGCATTGTAGGGAAGTGTGTCCACTTTGCCCAACTAGGTCGGGTAAAGTGGACATTTTGTATGACTTGAAATTATTAATAATTACTTCGTAAGGCTTCTTCAAACCAGGTTCATTTAAATATATCTTAAAACTTAAAGACGGAAGTACATTTAAAAAGTTTTACTTACTTGCCAACATGTTTCTATATGATTGAAAAATATTAAAATTCCTTAGGGTGGCCGCTTTACCCACCCATCCCCTAATTCATTTTATTGGTAATTTAATTTTTAAGCTCGTAGATTAATTCGTTGGCTCGTACCCGTAGAATGTATTTATAAATCGGGCACTCCGGGTGGCGCTCAAAGATCTGACAACTCTATTAACTACCATGGAAGGAAAAGTTGGATTAATAGATGTGTGATAGAGATATGTGATATGTGTGTAGAGATATGTGATAAAGATAGAAATATGTTGGAGCAATCATTTTAAACATTTTTATGTCATAATTTGCTCGTTCTACTCTCCGTAAACCAGACAAATTGATGTAATGATCATATCAAACAACCTGACGCTAATAAAGGCGGTGACAAGAGCCAAACAGGAACATAAATGGTTCGGTTAGTGTACCAGTCGTGACCCATGACAAGTCGTGGTACACTATCAACACTACATGTTCCTTCTCTCTTGTTTCCTTCCCTTCTTGGTTCTTGTAGTTTTTGTCTCACTAGTTCAAAAGTAAAAAGCTGCTCTGACTAGTTGGTAAGGCGTGTTTACATTTTGGCCAATTGGTAACAACTAAAGATTACAGATTGCATGTCCTTAATATTGTATTCTTCTATAAATATCTGCTACAAATTCTACAAAACTTCGTTTCACGTTCATGGTAACAATTTCGAACATCAGCAAGCAGCACATCTTCACGGCAGAGGGCAACTAGAGCTGGTAGTGCGAAAGTATTGTGTGTTGACTTACAAAGATGATGGATCGTGTGTGGTTAAGTGGTTACATGACACCGAAAATCCCAGTCTTCTGGATAAGGTACATCTGTGCTCTTCCCGACATTGGTTATAGTTATAACCAGATAATTAAACAGTGCAAGACGAAAGCCTTTCATATATCAAAGAAGGACATCAACGGAGTGTTGTATCGCCGAAAAGCATGCATCCGTACCTGTTGCTGGAACCAGTCAAAGTGGATCTCGAACATATCGGAAGCTTAAGTGTCTCCCCACTGTTGTGTGGAAAGTGAGCTCCTTGGTGCGACGTGAAAACCCCGTAACACAAAGAACGATTGTAAGAGGCAGTGCAATGTTGCCCTACAACTGTAAATCGCTTCACAGACTAAGATTTACAATTCATACAGAAGCACAAGGCTCAAGTTCATAAGCTGAGTTCTTCACACCTCCAGGAGAGGAAAACCTACAGCTGAAAGCTCTACTAACGCCGTCTGGCTGGCGACCGTGGCAATTACCGTAAATGTATATTTTAATGTTTTATAAGTTCAAATTATGTCCTTCAGAAAGAAGAAGCTACGCAGTAAATTAGTATAATTCAATATAGCTCTGATTACAGTTATTTGGTTATATATATATATATATATATATATATATATATATATATATATATATATATATATTTATATATAGATAGATAGATAGATAGATAGAATAGATAAGACGTATCAGTAAGATAAGGATAGGCCAAAGCAGTAAGTACGAAAAGTTGAATGTTTCTATATCCAGAAATACTATTAATATTGCGTTTCAGGGTTAACTTCTCTATACAAAGAATCGAAACGTTAACCTATACAAGGATTAAGATAATCTTAAATAAATTCCTTAACATTAATTAAGAAAAAAAGAAACAAATAAGTAAAAAAAAATGACGCTGGAAATATTATAATAAATCTTTTTATAGTTTATTCAGTTTTGATGAAATATATTATTTACAACAGAACCAACTTAACGTACATAAAGCGCGACCAATACGCACACAATGTAGATATTCAATAACAACAAAATTGTTCAGTTTCATAGCATTGGGGTAAGCCATACATTTTTTTTTTACAACTCATATCTGGGAAAGATTTCCATGTATACAGTCACACAAATACACATACAGAAGGGTTTGAAACAAAGACATATACACATTACATTGCTAATGATTCAAAATATTTCTTGTCACATACTGTGATGTGTTCGATATATATTTATATATATATATTTACAGATTTATTCAGCGAAGTTTCAAGAAACAGCTACACACTTTGTATATGTAATACATTGTTTTGAGGTATGTGTAGTATAATTCTGGGTACATATTACAGAGATGTACGCCAACTTAACCAAACACTTTCAGTTGAAATGTTTGAATGCCCATTTTATCATCCAGGTACACACATTTTTACTCACCTCCTTATGGTAGAATAATATTTGATGGCATTTGAAAACATTTCCTCTTAACGAGATAACTTGATTTGATCGCTGCGCCTCGAAAAACTACTATGTACAGAACTGGCAGCTAACCACAAACAAGAAATGTCCTTTCTCTTCATTTATATTATTAATAAGTATCATTTTTTGTTTTCTTATTACAAGAAAACTATTAAGAATTCACATATAGAAATGTAAGAGAAGATGCAACACGAATTTATGCTCATGTTATGACATGTATCTCATTTTCAACCAAAATGTTAAATAGCGGTTTTTCGAGGTGTAGTGACGATATTCTAAAATAATCCATTAAACAAATTTAAATATAAGAAGTCGCATTAATAATTCTTTGTGATGTAGTTCATCATTGTCATTATTATTACTTAATATTAGGGATGAACAAAATTAATAAACATTAATTATTAGAGGTATTATAATATTCAACTTGGCTTTCTATAATGAATTCATGATCACAAGAAACAATTTTTTTGTAAGTAATGCATTGTTTTAGCACGCGATACCAAACTGACAAATGGGTGGAATAAAGTATAGAAGAATATTAAAAGCCTAATGTGAGTTGACGTAATTTTTCTGAAATTACTAAATAATGAAATACTGTATGGATAACTTAAACTACTGATACATGAATTAACGTGTGGATTACTTAGTTTGCTAGGTAATGAAATACCATATGAGTAACTTTATTACTAAATAATGAAAGTCGCTTTATATAATTAAAGCTATTAAAATTATTACTGTAAGTTTAAATAGGAGCACAAAAGTAACGAGTCTTTTTTAATACAAATATATAATTTTCATCCACTAAAAGAACTTTCGTGTTCCACTTAATAAGAGTTAAGAAGAATTGCGTTGCTTGTATGCAACATTATTTAAACAGAATTCAAGAAATTGCTCTCAATTTGGATATATTTTGATAAATACGATAATGATGCAGTAGATCATCAGTAATCCTTCTTATCGAAAAAGTCAAAATGAAGTAGAGCAGGAGTTCTCAAATACTTCGACCTTTGCGTCCCCTTGTGTGAATGCGATTGTCCTGAGCAACCCCCTCATCTTAATCCAATCCACAAATGCACAAAACTGAATGTTAAACTTGGACGAGCAGCATAAAAACCAGAAAAAGGCTTCAATTCTTAAGATCATCCTTGAAGACTATAAAGTGGAAGAATTGTGTTTCTATAATTTGTCTTACATTAGACATATTTTCCCTTACATCCCGTCAAGATATGTAGTTAAAAATTAAACTAAACATACGCTTGTGCTCCTCACTTTCCAGAAAAAGGAGAGCAACGAGTGTTTCTAGACCGACCTTTTAAAAGGAACTTAAACATGAATAATAATCAATCTATTATTGTTTGTAAAAATCTAAACTTTTGATAGTAGAAGAAATAGTAAGGGAAAAGAAATCAGGTCATGAAATTTCAAACGTCCGGTAAATAGTCTATCGTCCCTCAAGTGTCCCATTTTGTTGCAGTGGCCCCTTTGGAAAAGAGAACGCATTCTGCGCCCACGCTGATAACCATTTGAATAGAAAATCATGAACTACAATTTAATTCCTCTCCTATTTAAATGTTAATGATTCTTTTCATGTATATATCTAAATGCCAGTGGTAAGCAAATGTTAATTCCACTTAGAAATTTACTTTGTTTTGCTAAAAATATCTATTTGATAAAACTGTCCTACAGTTTTTTTTTAATTGTTTCTCTATATGAGGACGCAACATACGACAAAGCTAGTGGCAAGCTGGTGAAACAATCGTTGGATAGATTTTCAATTAAATATACATGATGTAAATGTCAAACTGTATCTTTCTTTTCAGATTTTAACTTTATAGTAAATTTGTTATTGGATAATATTTATAAGGATTTACGTTACGTAACTTTTGTAGTTTCCTAACTAAATGACCAATAGATTACAGAAAACGAACTTAGTAATCTAAAAAGTCTATGCAAGCCTTTGCAGTTATTGAAGGTATTATTTTAAAATTTAATTTGTAAAGATGATTACCTATTTTGTAAGTTTGTTAATCAAATTGTTGTTTAGTTCGTAAGTTTTAATAATAATATTGAGAAAATCAACTGAAAATGAATCGCTGAAATAGAATCAAAATAGTTTTGTTTTAATATAACTTGGTTTGAATTTTCTTCTTCAAAAAACCTTATGCTTTCAATAAAATCTACCGTGCTGATTGCATATGGGGATGAATTTTACACAGTTAGATTTATATTTTCTTATATATATATATCAATCTATTCTATTATTATGAACTGACCGATCGATCAGGACCAGACGTTTAAAAGCTTATTTATTATTTTGGTACTCAAATAACACTTCAGATAAGAGCAAAATAATAGTTTACATCTTGAGTACTAGTAATTATGAGTTCTTTTAAAATGCATTATAACATATATATTTTTATTTCGACACCCATCCATTCACCCATACACACTCACATTCACATAAAACACACAATAATAACAACAACAACAAAAAAGTAGCAAATCACAGTGTTGTTTCATTCAGCTTAGAATTTTGGCACCTAGCAATGATTTTAACGCTTTTCACATTGCATGTCACAGTTAAATATATTGCATTTGCTATTTCCGGTCAGGAAGTCTAAAATAGTTTCAAGTGGTAGAAAAAGCAGACGCACTATGTTGTTCAAAAATTTTGCTTGGGTATACTAGTGATGAATGTAAAACAAAAATGTGCAATCTTACATATTGACATATACCGTCTTACTTCGAACATTGCATGCATTGTTAGCACTTTGGAGACCTACTAATTATAAACGTTTATTCAAAATAATAAAGTAAAGCTATCATACGATAGCAACATTAAAATAATTCAAATACTCAAGTATGTTTAAATAGAGAGATTAATATTTTTGGAAACAGAAACTAGATTAACAAAACAACCTTATTTATATCCTGTATCTATAAAAAATTGCCTTCAATCTTATACAAGCTGAAAGTCATTATTATTTATTCATGAAGTGAGGATGAGGTTTAAAAGTTTGCGAGGAGAGAAATAAGAAATTAAGATTTTCAATTTCTCAAATCCAAAAATGAAATTAAATATTTGAGTTTTACGTCCCATGGTTATGCCGGTTAGGCTAAAGGAGACGGCGATGATGAAAAATGAATGAAATGATGGAATTAAGAAAGTGAGAGGAAACGGGAGAACCCCAAGGAAATCCACGCACACGGTGTTTGTCTACCACAAGGATCACATGGCGCGAGCTGGGATCGAACCAGGGATCCCATGCACCAGAGGTGAATGTTCTACCATTGAGCCACTGCGGACTTCTCAAATCAATAGTGAAATATATTGCTTCTTATTTCAAGTTGACTATTAACAACTATTGGATGCAAACCAATTATTACAACTAATTGTTATTCTTAATGACCTCAAATAGTAAAATGCAAATAAACTCTCTGTTTAAAGCTCATGATAGTTAAAGATGACTTAGCAACATTGAATGCCTAACAGTAATTTTCATTTTTCATTTTTTCTCAACAAAAAATTGAAAGTCCTTTACCAGAGTCTTTCAGAAACTTTATTCTTACTTTGTGAACAAGTACGACGATTTCCAGTCAAAATATTGAAGACAAAGCTTTTATAAACACAGGATATAAACAAAATAATTTTATTGTCTTTGCTTCTCAGAGCTCATTATAAAGACATAATTGATAACAATATTGAATCCAAGTTAAAAGAATAATGTTACTTCCAACTAATTGGCACTTACTTATAATTACGAATATACAACATGCCACTAACATAATATTAATAAATCAATACTGTTTTTAATCTTTTAAGGTTATATTACTTTTAAGAAGAAAAAAACAAACACGATTAGCTAATGTTTCAATAGTGTAAATTAAATATTATATAAAATAAGTTCTAGTAAGTATAATTACATATATTTTGCGTATGTACACTTATGTTCAAAATTATTATCTCATGTCTATAAATATGTTGTTGTAGGAATATAATTTGATAACGAATTCGCCAGGTATTTGTTACAATGTTAGCATGTGTGTACTCGGCAAAGACATGTATGTGGCAAATTTCATGTCAAAAGAGCAGTAAATAAGAATAATAAAACGAAAATAAAACTTTCTTGTCCATTTAGCAAGATTTCGTTTTACTCATTCTAATTTTCATATTTATAACTCTTTTCCAATGAAATTTACTACAAATATACATTTCTCAATTATAACATATTATCAGTATTAAAAGTACTCTGCAAAATCATTATAAAATTATATTCTTACAAGAAGACATTTATAGATATACGACAATCATTTTGGATATGAGTGTACTTATAAAATAATATGAATTTTGAAAATGAGCTTTAATTGATAATACACAATTGATATTCCTTTACTTCAAAACATTAAAGCATCTATTGGTAATAACTTACTCGAATTTAAAGTTTAATTTCTAATTCATTAATGTTATAGAATGGCGTTACCAAAGAAAGTTACTATTCACACTTTAATTTAATTGTGCTAATATATAACGTTATCGCAGTAATGAAATCACTCTGAGTTAAATAGGAAATGATACGCGTCTCGTAATGACTGATTTTTTGTCCTCTTTACACTGCCTGAGCTATGAAAAAAGATTTTCAAAACCTTAGACAAGGTCCAATTGAAATTTTGGGTGACCGGTATTTTTGATGCTTGTGCATTAGTGCCCTAATGTTACCAAATCATATTTTTCCGACATGATTACATTAGATTGGTTTATAAGAACAGTTTATTGAAACACTGAAAACTAAAAGTTAACTAAATTTTTCTGCAGTAGGGTACATAATCATATTAAAATATGGTTAAAGCTCTGAAATTTTCAAACTTTTTGCCACATTTTATAATATTCACTATAAAATATTTACTATTATTATTATTATTATTATTATTATTATTATTATTATTTAGTCTGTTATTTTCTTTGAAGCGTGCTCAACTTAATATGATCGAATTCTTATTTTATTTTGCACATTCGTCAGTAAAGGTAGCTTCGTCTCAAAACAGTTATATATATATATATATATATATATATTTCCTTTCTAATTTTTTAACAAAAATTTTATTTAGTATAGTTGGAACAAAGAGTAAGGAATTAATGAGAACATTTTTAATGACAGCATAAGAATGTATAATATGATATTATGTTTCATACTGATTTAGCTTGTTATTTTTGATATTCTATATAATTCTTAAATGTTTAATATCTAAATATATGATGTTTCTTTCCTATAAGAATTCATTTTGAATTTTACGTACGTATATATTTATCGTGATAAATTTGATAAGTGATAGCATCATAACGGTATAGTTAAATTTTAAAATATAACATAATGCAATCCATAGAAAAGTAAAGAGAATTTACTCAGGTATCTATGGATAAAGCATTACAGTATCTATGGAAGCATTACATTGCTAAAAAATTTTTTTTTGGATTGCACATTAAGTTTAATTGTTGAAGCTCGTTAGTTTTTATTTAGATTTAAATATATCGTCTCTGTGAATTTGTTTTACGGCATGTTTTATAGTAAAAGTAAACCATTTTGATTGCCTTTTGTACAGATAAATCTTTATAGAAACCTTCAACAAGTATATATAAATATAAGCGTATATTTTCAAGGGAACATTACAAATGTGATAAAGACTTTTCGTACTTGTTAAGAGTTATGTGAAGAAATGCGGCCTTAGACAACGTTCCAAGTATGTTCCACATATGTTAAGAAGTTCGTGATGGTAAATAAATATATTCATTTCTTAACCAATTTCTGGCAAACATCACGTTAACAAAACGCAATGTTTTTTTTTTTGTTTGTTTGTTTTCTAAAGAAAAGTATTTGAAGTACCGGTACTACGTAATTGAAATAATACACATTAATGCACATTAATGATATTTCGTGTAATTACTTGACATAAAGTTATTTCAATTGTAAAGTACATTAATGAAACTAAAACTTCCAATGTTACATTTAGATAACCTTAACTAGACGTGGGTTACGAATAAGGAATTATATTTGCAGAGAAAAAAGATTATTATTTTCTAGAAAATGAAAATATATATTGCAAACCTTTATACGCCTTCCATGTAAGAAAGAATAGCAAATTCTTGGTCTACAAACAATACCGTGAGCAACTGTGTAATATTATTTGTTTTAATTAATGTTATAGATACTTTTCTCGACAACTACACGAATAACAACTTTGATATATTATTTCTAATATTTGTTTTGTTACAAAAAAGATATCTTACAATTTGTAGGCTATTCGATCTACTGAATAAATTATTTAGGTCTACTTAATGGATATCTCTTGAAAATGTTTGTGAAAAGTTACTCTTCATTGTTGAATAAAATGATGATACAAATTTTACATATAATTTATGTCCACAAAGTAGGCCTATTTTGTAAGTACTATGAAATAATCTATATTTTTTATATTAATTTCACTTTATGAAAACAAAATTGTATAATAGTCACACTTGTTTAATCCAGATTCAATACAATTTAAATTCATTTCCTAACGTTGTAGGAACATGATTTTCTTGTCGAGAAAATGGTGGTACCTACCTTTCCTTTAAGAACTTCTAGGAAGATCCATAAAACATATTTAAATAAGCTTATAATAAAGAAGGAATACAATTCCACTTTTCACGTCTACGTAATCATAATGAACTTTCTAAGAAGAGGTGAGCATATAAATACGTATGCTTGATTATGACCATGTACAGTATAACTTTAAATTACTGCTTTTGTAAACTGTTATTACCTTCAAATATATTAATGAAGCATTGTTTAAATTACTGCTTTAGCCAATTATTGTTACATTGAAATACATTAATGAATCATTACGATAACTAATAAAATCTGTAATATGACACAAGTGTCGGATTTCATTCTTGCTAATGGGTAAAAAGTATTAAATTTTAAGGTAGTATAGATTAACAAGATTCTTTTCTCTAACAGTAAGTTTTATGCTTCCATTATGTGCTATACATGTATCTGATTTCGCGGATAAAAGTTATGCTCTTCAAGGCTTGTTGTTGATTCTGTTGGAAAGGACGAATGAAGCTTAGCAAACTACTTGAAATTCTTCATTGGAAATCGTCATATACTAAAAATACAAGACCTACTGTCAAACAAAAATATCATGCTAAAATATTAAAATGATAAAATATGGCATTGTTTTTCCGCAATTAGTAATGAAATGAAATTTTCCATCTTACATAATCATTCATATATTGTAAATATTAGCAAATAAATCTTCTTTATTACTTTTTACATTGTATTTTTAAGGTTTTATTTCTGAAGTATTCTATTAATGTCAGAACTTGATAATCACTTCAGTATATTAATTACTTAATAGTCGATTGCAAATTGTTTATTATAAATTGTTTATTAACACCTAAACAATAGAACAGTTTTATTGAAATCTTAATTTAAAGCTTGTAATTTTTAAGTTCAGAAAGATACAAATTCGTTTTGCAATCTATCGTCTTCTAATAATAATAATTTAAAATATAATAAAAAGAGAAATTTCAGATAATTTAAATTACAATGATCTTCACTAACACACAACTACCCGTTAAAACGAACAAAAAATATTATTACTAATGTTTTGTTGTATACTTATACATAAAAGATAAATGTAAAGATCGTTTGAGCAAGCTTTTAAATGAAGAGATCTGTCACTTTATTGTTGAGAAATATTTAGTTCAAACTTCAGTTTATTTTGAGACTGAAATTCGAAGCTTGAGATGTAAAATGAATATTGTTGCACACGCACAGATTTAAATGATAAATAGTGGAAGGATGATGTTTTAAAAAATTATGTTGTAAATTGATTTTCAACCAAAATATCTTTCATGGTAGCTACTGATTATACACTGAAAACAAATAAAAACTTATTCCTCAAAACTTAAAGAAGTATAAAACATTTTAACATTTTTTTTTAAAATTTAAAAGTGGAGAAACTTTGCGAGATAATCAAAAAAGTAGATTTACTTGAATTTTGATCAAAGATATCTTTGTAATTAACAATAATTGATTTAATTAAGTATATTTTAACTAGAAATAACATTTTGATTCAAAATATCTGAATAATTTATAATAATTGATTTAGTTGTTTTTTACTACGAAAGCTCCCAGCTTCATAATTAGATGCATTTATAATATGGATATTATTATATTAAAATTAAATCAACAGAGTATGAACTAAATATTTTCTCAATAAGTGTGGTTATAAAAGATATTTGTGCTGCAGTATGTAAAAAGTGTCTGAAAATGTATTGATAAAAAGATCAGATTTAAATATCAGAATGTTTACATCACATTTTGTGATATTCCCCTTTTAAACACTACATTGGGTAAGAAAATATATTTACATAGCTATGCGTCAAGATACAACATGGTTTAAACTTGGCACTACTAGAAACACACATATAAATATACCTTTGATTATCTATTGTCTAACAATAACTAACCTTCACTTTAAATTCCAAACCTAGTTCAAAACGTTTTTTTTTTTTTTCTTTTAAATATAATTTCATTTATGGTAAAGTTTCAAATCAACAAGATATACGAACAAAGCAATACTAAAGAATCATAGCAAATAACAGCAATATATTTACATACTTCCCAAAGTGATATGTACATGTAGAGTACTATGATCGATAACATAACACATTCGATAAATTATTAACAAATTAACCTGTATCAACATTTAAAATGTAAAGCTTGAATCTCTTAAATGCTACTAAATTGTACTCAATCTATTTCAACACTCACGAAACTTGAGGAAGAAAAGATTATATTTATTTTAGTTTTACAAGCAATTAATGGTTATGGTAATTCGCGGATATCAACATAATATTTTAGAAGACTTTACATCCTGGCTTCCATAGATATTAAATAATCTCAAGTACTTAGTTTTCTTAAGTAAAGAAGTAAAATTATTTCGATCGATAACATTCAATATTTACCAACAAATATATTTGACAGGTACAGATCCAAATACATTACAATACATGTGAGTAATGAAAGGAATTAGCTTTATGTTATACGCTCTATTATCCTCGTGTATTTTATGTATTACGGAATACATTTATTTAAGTCAAATTCCAGTTCCGACCTTTCTGTAATATATTTCTATATTAGTTAGAACACATTTTTATTTTAGACTTGCTGATTTGATAGGCTCGAAAATTTCCTTTTATATCTTTAGACCCCAACCTTTCAATCAAAGTTTTAACAACTCCATTGTAAATTTGTTAGTAAAAGGTGTAACCAAAATCAAAGAAAAATCTTTGATATAACAGAGAGGTCAATAAAAAACTTTTTGTTTAGAAATAGTACAAACTCTCTAAGTTTTAGAGAAAAATATATCTGAATATTTTATAGACAACTTTAAGTAACATAAAAACCAATAACTTAATTTTCTAACTTTAAGTTTCTATATCATTTGTTGTTATATTTCATTTTACAGAAATTAATAATCGTATTTGTGTAGAATATTCACATTAAATATTAAATAAGGTGAGGTTTTGTTAAGCGTGGAATGTTTTCATTAAAAATAAATTTGAATCAATTTATAATCAAATAACTATCAAGTACCACATATGAGCCACTGTTAAAGAATACATTAAACGAACAGAACGTGTAACAAGACCGAGTTCATGCAGTCTTGTTCAAAAAATATTGACTACCCACCTTGCTTTAAAAGACCATATTCTGGCAACTGTGCGTAGGATATTCTAATGCTTCGTCGTTAAATAAAGATCTCAATTAACTTTTTAAAAAAATCATATGAGGCGCCAAGTATAGCCTCAAATCACCTTTTTATTACCGAAATTGAGTTATGTAGCGCTTGTTATATGTTTGATCTAAAGGAATTCCATGGAGAAAGAATTTTGTTTAAAAGCTTAATATTTCATACTAAAATACTAATTCAAATATGGGACTTTGTACGCGTGTATATGGAACTTCACTCCACGTTTTGCGAGATTATTCGAAACCAAGTGAAATGGATGTGGCGGATTTTGATACCAGGCGCCTCATATTTGTTTGATTTAATTCAATAGGTAAGGGTATAATGTTTTTCAAAGAGAGGTAGGTAGTTAGGATGTTTTTAAAACAAAATTGTACATATAACTGTTAAATTTTGTTTATAAATTTGTTTTAATTCTTTCTTATTTTTGTTCTAGGATTGTGACATCAATCTGGAGAAAATTAGATTGTTTTGAAAAATGTTTCACATTATACGTTTTAAACATTCTAAATTTCCCGAACTAAAACGAAACTTCCTAACATTACAGTCATTGAAGAGCTATGGCTGACAGATGGTGTAACCTCAAGTGTAGGAAGTGTATCAGCTCTGAATATTATTATATTTCTGGCTTCCTAGATCTAAACTCGTTATCTTTTAATAATTTAAGTACGTAGTTCATGAATTACCTTGCAAAGCTATGTCGGAACCAAAAATATTCTGAAACAGAACTCAGAATTGCGTTTGTTTTGGTACAATGTAAGTGTTTTCAGGAAAATAATTAAAGCTATATTATACAACAAAACTATTACACAAGAAAACAAAATCAATAAATCTTGAGGTAAAGACATGTTTCAATATTGATATACATGTATGTTGCTCATTTCTGAAAATTGATTATAAATTAGCATAAAATCTGCAGAAAAATTATTACAGAATATGTAGATAAGAACATTTATAGATGAGATAGGTGAATGAGTATCATGATTAATATTTCTGTGTATTTCTGTAGTTTTATCTCTACAGTTACTACGAAAGATGTGCATACTCCATGCATCATCAATGAGTGTTTGTTTCAGATTCCATGTTGAGGTGTAGGTTCACGCCTCATATAACTTTGCTGCTGCACGGGACGCTACATTAAAAAAAAAAAAAAAAAAAAAAAAAAAAATTCAAACCAAATCCATATACCATAATTTGTCAATAATTTCCGAAGGAATGAACAAATTTGCGTTCTTCTTTTTCTGAAGTAAGGAACTTATATTCTCTCTACCTAGATATATGAAGGATAACAATAAACAAAGTCGTCTAATTGTTGCAAAGTTATTTTAAAAAACGGAATATAATTCATTGATGAAGGATAACAATAAACAAAGTCGTCTAATTGTTGCAAAGCTATTAAAAAAACGGAATATAATTCACAGATGAGTTGACTATGATTTGTAACATTATAATATTATGACTTATGATGCTGAAATATAGAGATATAGCTTTTACTTACACCACGGGTTTGTTATATGATATGAACCATGGACTTCTAGAGTTATGAAGTATCTATGAAAACCAGGATATGGATTGTTTTTGAAAATTTAAGCAAAGCAGATTAAGAGAACTACAAACACTGCAGTTTTATGGAATAAAGTAGCATCTTTATGTAATATAATCCGAGTACATTTGATGGTAATTATCATAAGATACAAACTGTAAAAGTATCCAATTTCTTAATTTAATTCCGTAAAATATATTTATATGTAGTCATACTCAGTACTATTAAGATTACAATGTGTAATTAGAAATATAAATGAATTGTAGACGAGTTTTGAATTTCAGACAAAAAGTTTGTATATATCTCAGCAGAAGAGGACCAGGACAATGTGTTACTTTTCTATTTTTAAGATATACCTTTCCAGTGCTTTTAAGATTACAGACAGACTTATGGTTAATGTTGGACCCCCTGACCACGTTACATACCAAAATAAACTAAAAAGCATTTATAATATTGATGTTACTATGATACTATAATATACTTGTGTAATTCTAGTATTCTATTAATAACAGAATACCTTAGAAGTTTTTCCACTTGTTTTTATGTGTAAAATGTCGAGGGAAAAACATTCCTTTAATAAAAATTTAAGAACTTTTGTATGTCAGCTTTAATTGTTTAAAATATATAATTTTGAAATAAGGAAAAAGTAGTAAATATGATATTCTGTAGAGTAGAAAATAATTAACATAAATTTTAAACTTACATTCATATATATATATATATATATATATATATATATATATATATATATATATATATATATAAAAATATATAGTTTCACATTTTACACATCTAATACAATTTTTACAGCTACATGGTAATTCAAAGAAACGGGAAATTTTGAAAGTCGTGTTGGCAACAGTGGGCGTTTGGTAACACTGAATAACGTACGCCAGCCTGTCAACGACAGCTTGTCATTTAGTTATCATGAATGCTTGGAGTGGCGCACAAATTCCTTTGTCGCTCAAACCGTTTCACAAAAACAGTGTGGAGGAGGCACGTAGAGAATTCTGCCTTCATTTTAATTTAGGACGCCACGATCGTGTTCCATCAGCAAATGCAATTAAAACATGGATATATAATTTCGAGCAAACTGGTTTGGCAATGAAAAAGAAACCTCCAGACCGTGTGCGAACCAAAAAATGTAACGAGAGACTGCAGGAATGTTTGCGTAGAGAAGGAGCTTACCTGCAAGATGTCATCTTAAAAAAATAAATTGTACTATATGTAGAGTAACTGCCTGGAGCTCCATGATTCTGAAAGGTCTGCTAGTCTATGAATATTATCAATAGTTACTAGAGGAGGAAGATTAAACGACAAATATCAGAAACTGAATCTATAAATTTAGAAGTCTAGTACTTTTGGATCCATATTTACATTTCTTCCTCTGGAGAAGTGGGAGGCATGAGGTCTCTACCAGTGAAATAGTTTTCCCAGTCTTACATTGAAAATATAGTTTTGCAATAACATTTTGGAAAAGATGTTTGTGGTATTTTTTATACTTTTCCAAAATACTAAGAATAAATTCATATAATATTAGGAGAATCGAAGCTGAATAACGAAAAAAAGTGAAAGTATTATTTTTTTAAGGCGTTTGTTAGAAAATACTTTTCCATTTTTCTTCCGGTGTATCTTTCTTTGTTTCTTTATATAATTATCTATTGAATTAATATGTCCAAAGAGAGACTACAGATTTCTACCAAAAAAAAAAAAAAAAAATCTCAAATTTCAAGTTTACAATACCTGAATTGAAATAATAATAGTAAAACAAACATGAATTTTTCATTTTGTAAATAGTTTATATAAAAGGTCTCTAAGTTATTTATAAGTAAAGATAGTGCAAATCTGAAATATTAAGAGGAAAGACTACTAAAAATGATACAAAAGCTAACCATTTTTCTTTTGCCTGTTTTTCGTAAGTGAAAAGAGATAATGAAATGTAACTCACCACAACAGTAGATAATGCTATACTACACCCGAAAATACGATTCGGAAGAATTTTCAGTGTTGCCATTCACAGAAATTACAGTGTGACGAGAATATGAATTACCCAAAAATCTAAGTTAAGGCATCGAGTAGAAAAATGAATTCAACGGTAATTGATAACTTATCATGTTGTCTTGGCTCCTTGTTAACTATTTTTTAAATAAATACAAACATTATTTGTATTATTTTTAGTAGTCTAACCCCTTAATTTCAATCTGTTTCTATTGTCATTATTTACCCATGGGAGCACAGTATTATTTAATTCAATCTGTTTAGAGTTCAAATTGAAAGAAAAAACATTGAAAAATGTTTATAGAGCAACAGCTCATTGTTCCCGAACTATTTTATCAATGAGATGTATTGAAACTAAGACAGTTTTATTTATATTGAACGAACTATATAAATATATTTTGAAAAGATCTTTTCATAATGGTTTCTCAATAACTTTGAAATGAAAAATCATATTATGTTAAAAAAAAAAAAAAAAGCAAATTATTGCACTCTACACGGAAATTCTTGATAATAGAACAAGTTGGGGGAAATATACACACGTTTGTTGTTGATTGTACGTAACAAATTGTAAAAGGTAGCAATTAGTTAAGAAAAAACCGATAATAAATTTAACCTACAAGTGTTATGGGTGCTATTTCTTTGGTAATGGACTTCTCTTGGAATATTATCAATTTTATCTTGGCAAAATCAAGGTATCTTTGTTACCTAGGGTTGGTAACATGCTCCACTGACAAGATTTTTACGCTTTTTATTATTATGTCAGTATACAGTCAATTAAAATGTATGAGTTCTCAAACTCAGGGGTAGATTGCAACCTTACCCTCTCCAAATGACTCCCCTACTTTGTTACTTTTATCTATTATATGTAGTCTGATTAACTCACGGAAATATTTCAAGATTTTAAAAGTAAAATTAAGTACAATAGTTCATGAGAATTAAAAAAAAATCATCATTTTTTAATGGTTAGCTAAAAATAACATCAATATTGAAGTAACAAAATCTTATATTTAAAATTTAATTTTAAAATGACTGTCAAATCCATCAACTTGAATTGTCTAATGGAAGTGTTTGCAGCTTTCTTAAATGCTTTCTTTAAATTTAAAGTTAATCGCATGGGCTACATAAATATATCTCCAAATGTGATTTTTATTTCTGGAAAAAGGCTATATAAAACATTTACCATATCATTCCATCAAGTTCCGGCACTTTACCTTAGACAAATGTTAACAATAAGTACCTATCATTACATCACATTTCTTACTTAAAATGTACGACGCGTATATCACATATTCACTCAATACACTAATACAAGGTGAAATATCGTCGAGTTTAATGTATTTTCTGCATTTCTAGTATTTCTTTTTAGATTATTTGCTGTACAAGCTTTTTAATACTGAATGAAACTGATGGCAATCCATGACTAGGTACCTTTTTTTTTTCTTTCTTTTACAACGTCACAAATGTTCATTCCAGTAGAGACACAATCTACCAGATTTTGGAATGCACAAAACTGCACTTTTGTTGAATGTTGGTCCCCACTTTTCTTTGAAACTTCCACTCGATTTAAAACTGCTATACTACGCTGTCTGCTGTAGTGTGGAGAACACGATCGGCTATGTCGTCTGATTTTCTCGGATTTTTGGCCTTTTCTCCTTTCAACCAGTAAGTTGTCATTGAACCTTTGCCCTACAAGAGAATCGTTAAGATTTAAAATAAATATATTTAGAATATAACATGGTTAGTGAAATATTACCAAAAAAATACAGAATATTTATTGTTTTAATAAAAAATTAACAGAAAGACTAATTTTTTTTTATTTTGCTGTGTGAATAATAAAAAGGTATGAAATACTTTAAACTCCAGTAAAAGAATACGAATGTAACATTCAAAGAGTGAAAAAATGGTTGACTGGACCGTGACTCGAACCCGAGATCTCCAGCATTCCGTGACGATGCGTTACTCACTACACCACACAGTCCATTTCCCAGAACAGCCAAACCCCCTCTCACTCCCGTAGTCGGTGCTCTCCACTCACACCACATGGCTTGTACCACAGCCTAGCTGCTGTGGTTGGACAATCCAGTGTCCATATATTGAGAACATCTTTTGAGGGTTGTGATTTTATATATTAATGAAATAATGAAATGAATATGAATAATATATGAAATCACAATCGTCAAAAGATGTTCTCAATATATGGACACTGGATTGTCCAAGCACAGCAGCTAGGCTGTGGTACAAGCTATGTGGTGTGAGTGGAGAGCACCGACTACGGGAGTGAGAGGGTGTTTGGCTGTTCTTGTAAACGGATTAGTAGTAGTTAACGAATCGGCATGTTATACAGGAGACCCCGGGCTCGAGTTCCGATCCAGTTGATCAATTTTTTTACTCTTTGCATGTTATTGAAATCTCACCTACAGAGGATTTGGTGTATAAAAAGTAAGTTTAAATTGGTTGTTTCCTTCTTTTATTAATAAGAATATGAATGTATTTTCATTGTAGGATGATAAAGTAAACAGATGTGACAGTATCACTAAAGTGGAGTATACTCACAATACAGAAAGTTTATACAGGGTGGACCATGTACTCTGAAACACCTTTATAACTTTTGAACTAATAGGATGAAAATGCTTAAATGAAATGGGGTGGCAAAAATGTAAAATATGTTCCTTTGAAGAGTTAACAATGCTAAACTTAAATGTAGAATTGCATACAAGTGTATGAATCTATATAATGCATGTACGTCTAGAGAAAACGTACATGTCATGAAATAGTAAATAAAGCGATTGTGTCCAAGCGATTAAGCCACTAAACAATAGCTGAAATGCTGCTGCACACTATAGGGAAACAACAAACAAAAATATCAAACCCAACAGAATTATGAATACTTATTGAAATTAATATAAGCGAAATCTTCGTCATCATATAAGACACATTCCATTTTTGATTTATCCTTAAAGAAAAAATATCGTGTCTTATACGGCGGCAAATATGGTATGTCGCATTTTTACATAATCAGTTTTTTTTTATCATATTCTTTCCCAGAAAAGAGAAAGTTAGACATCTACAGACCACCATTGTTTCTCAGACATGCATTAGTGTACAAATGACACTTTACAATAAAATTTATCTACTGGAAACTGTAATACATCGTATCTTGAACTGATATCTTCTTCTTCCTTTTCCTAGAATTTTTTAAAATACTTACTGTATACAACAATCCTATGTATGTTGTCTCTATTTTCATATTTTACTATAACCAGACACTAATGTATTACGTACAGAAAAAAATATTTGAATTTACCTTGAGTTCGACTTCTCCACGAAGCTCTAGATCAAACGTACCAAAAGTGTCCAGCACTTCCTTTGTTACAGGGCTTACGTGTATTTTTAGTGCTATAAAGAAAAGAAGAACACATATAAATAATTTGTCATTTTTACTCTAGAAAAAGACAGTAATAACGTCAGAAATATCTTTTCATTCATTCACATATAGCTATATTTTATTACAAGATACAAGTGTAAAGGGTTTTTTAATGTCCAGATTACGAATGTAAATATGTTTGCGAATTTGGAAAATACGTTTCTGTGAAAAACACAACAATTTTACATCCATTTGTCTTCTTCCACGAGGAAAAAAAAAAAAACAAAAAACGAAAAACCTGTTCATCGGTTTGAATTCTCAAAGGCTCATCATTACAATTAACATAATAATAGTGTCACATAAGACAACGACTTCTTAAATTTTTGTAAAAAAAAAATTAAGGAAATACATAAAATCTTGAAGAAATAATCAAAACTATTCATTCTAGAACTAAAATAGAAGAAAACAATTATTTATAGTTGGTATATGCTCTTAAATTTAGAATTAAACAAGAACTTTAGGAAAACTAAAAATGGATCAAAAGATTGCGATCTTGGCCAATAATTAGTTTTTGGATCAGGGGCCACAAAATTTTTAAACGGCCCCTAAATCGAGTTTTCGTATTTTCTACGGAATAAGCACACAATACTGAGTTAAGTGAAAGTTTGGGTTTAGTTACACTATACGTTTAGTTATAGTCCAGATAGGGCCTATAAGGCCCACAAGAAAATATTTGATTGAAATATATTGGATCTTTTGATTAAAATAATAATAATAATAATAATAATAATAATAATAATAATAATAATAATAATAATAATAATAATAATAATAGAAAATAGATACGTGTTTACAGCAAAGAAAATAAATTCCAAAGCGAATGCAACAATCTCCTTTTAAAATTTATTATATACAGTATCTATGAAAGTCTTGAGTTTCTAGATGACTTAACAAAACGTTATTATTATTATTATTATTATTATTATTTAAAATTAGATAAATTATAGTACAGTACAAAAGAATTAAAAAACTGGAAATGTTTTTTTTTTGGATATGTGATAATAATGGTTACGAATAGTTCACTTTAAATAAATGCTAACGATAAATGAAAAAAAAAAAAAAAATCACCTACAAGAGTAGCATTTGACACACACACAAAACAATATTGGGTAAAAGTGCAGTGCAAGTTCATTGTAAAAAAATGACCTAATAAAAAGTAACAATAAAATGCTACTATATGAATATAACACCAAACGTGCACGTTGGTCTTTCCAAATCTGAAAAAGGTACTTTAAAGTTTAAGGGCTATTTTATTGACAATTAATCTCTTTCTGGTGTTTATGTGATGATTTGTTACTGCGATGAAGGTATATGGACACGACGAAACATTACACGTACCAAGGCAGTCTAAAAGTTCCTGGAATGTTATTGTAGTTTTGGCAGGCACTTATGATGTAATCACAATAAATCTTATACAGTACAGTCCTTTGGTGGCCTAATTATGAATATGACAAGTGTGAACAGGTGATAACAGGCAGTGTACGGGTAGTGTAGTTGAACGGAGTGTGTGGTAATCAGTTGGCCCAATTTTACAGATCAAGTAACGCGTAAACATGAAGTTCATGTGCAAATTGAGAAAATCTGCTTCAGATATCTGCTTTGATAGCCTTAAAACAATTTACGGGTACGGTGATAATGCTTTAAGGAAAAGCTGGTCTAAAATGTATCCGTTTCGCCATTGCAGAAGACGATCGAAACCAATGTGATGACTGAACTTCGGAAGATACCAAAAGAGGACAATCGTCTTTGTTTCCAGCTATGGCAGGAGAAGTAAAGTAAGTATGAATCTTCCGAAGATGTCTGTTTTGAAGGCGATTAAGTATATATGTAATGGTATTGTGGGAATAAAGAGCTGCAACAAAATTACGGGAACTTTTGGACTGCTCTGATATATATCATAGTAAAGGCTTCAGTTACGCTAATGAAGAATGCATTTCCTCTTCTTCAGGTTGTCCAAACATTTTCAAATTTACCAAGCACGACACTAATAGGATAAATATAAATAAATAAATAAACTTATATGAAAAGATGTTATCGAATTAGTTTCTACTAGCAAACCCGCACGTCCTGCGCAAGCGCTGGACCCTACTGTTGTCTGAATGATTGAATATGATACAAAGCTAAAAATATTTATGGCTAATAAAATAGTTTTAATAACACGTTAATAATATCTTTAATTAAGAATTTCTCGATAATTACTCGAATTTAAGACGTCCTCGAATCTAAGACGCACCCCGATTTCGCTGGGTTAAATTAAGGAAAAATACTAATATGTTCCCTTTTTACAATTACTAAAGCGCTCTTTGATATGGGTCAATTTCGGTTATTTTTATATATCCCTGTCCCCTTCCCATGTTGCGGGGCACGGCATAATAAAAATTATCCCAGCCCGAATGTTATGTATGTTGAAAACTTCATCGATATCAGTTGGGTGGTTCAAGAGTTAAGTTCTATTTATTTTTTAATCTCTCCTACCCCTACCCCTCTTCTAGGTTCTACCGTCAAACTAAATAAATAAATAAATAAATAAATAAAAACAAAAACTTTCCAGGCTCGAACATCATCTATGTTGAAAATTTAATCGAGATCGGTCAGGTGGTTCAAGAGTTATTAAGTTTTATTTATTTTCATATATTTACCCTCATTTCCTCCCCTCCCCTAAGTTCTACCATTAAAATGAAATAATAAAAAACTTCCCAGGTACGAACGTCATTTATGTTGAAAATTTGATCGAGGTTGGTCGTTTGGTTCAAGAGTTAATAAGTTTTTTTTTTTTTAAATAATTCTCCCTCCTCCCCCTTCCCTAAGTTCTACCGTCAAATTGAGTAGCTAAAAACACTCCCAGGCCAAAACTCTATCTACATCAAAAATTTGATCAAATCGATCGGGCGGTTCGAGAGATTAAGAGTCACAAACATAGTCACTTTTAATTTGGATCTGAAGTTTTTTGTTCACAGACACCGCTATTAATATATAGATTATGCATAAAATAAGGTTCTCTAATAAATAAACTCAGTTACTTTGGATGATCTAAGGTTTCTTATAATTGAACAATATATAAGCTTGACATTTTGTTGAAGAGGATGTGTACCTATAAAGTTACATCACAACATAAGAATATGTACCGACGGAATCATGTCGCCCATCAAGACTTTCTTTTACTTCTTCCGTTAAATAGTCCGATTGCCAATGTGTTTTAGTTTCGATACCTTTATGTTTCTTTACTTGTGTACATGAGAAAGAACATTTATGGGATTCGAAGTATCTGTTAATTCCAATTACTTTCAGTGTATTTCAGGATGACTTACCTTGTTTCTAATAATATTGCTCTTCTACTCAGAAATACTGTTAAGAGAAAACAGGAGAGTATAAGGATAGTATGTATTAACCGTTTGGAGATCCTATGGTACAATTTGTACCATACGGGTGTTTCATGGTACATTGCGTTATAACTCTCTTATTTGAGCTTTTTCGTCCGTTTTTTTTTTGTTTTTGTTTTTTTTTTTTGTTTTTCAAGTCCAGAGGCATTGTACGTATGGTTTCACACCTTCCTGCGTCGAGACATAGGAGGTGATGACGTCATAATTCTAAAATACATATTTTCTTTTATTAAGCCTATGTTCATTATTTTTTGGCGGGCTTATTTTTGCACCTAGAAGATTGAAGTTTTGCACAAACATTCAGTCCACCGAGTAGTATTTACCAGACTTTTTTTTCAGATTTCTGCATTAAAACAGGAGGAGGGGGGGTCCAGAGGAGCAAAAAGTTGAAAAAAGTGATATTTAGACCAAAAAATCCCTTTCTTCGGGATTTTTCGCCTTAGATACATGATGAAGACACGTGAGTCATACATTCTGAAAGGCAGTTCTATTCTGAAGAGAATGATTGGCGGATTATAGTCCTAGGGTAATTAGGGATGTCTCGGAATTTTTACAAAATATCCTTTTGTATACGGGAATAGGGTACATTGTTGGTATATATATTTTTTGGCGGGCTTACTTTTGCACCTAGAAGATTGAAATTGTGCATAAACATTCAGCCCACCCAGTAGTATTTATCAGATTTTTTTTCAAATCTCTGCGTTAAAGCAGGGGGGTCCAGAGGGGCTAAAAGTTGAAAAAAGGGATATTTAGACCAAAAAATCCCTTTTTTCGGGATTTTCCCGCCTTAGATACATGATGGAGACACATGAAGCATACTGTCTAAAAGGCAGTTCTATTCTGAAGAGAATGATTGGCGGATTATAGTCCTAGGGTAATTAGGGATGTCAGGAAATTTTTATCAAAATATACTTCTGTATAGGGGAATATGGGACATTGTCGGTATATATATTTTTTGGCGGGCTTATTTTTTCACCTAGAAGATTGAAATTGTGCACAAACATTCAGTCCACCGAGTAGTATTTAACAGATTTTTCAGATTACTGCGTTAAAACAGGGGGTCCAGAGGGGCTAAAAGTTAAAAAAGGGATATTTAGACCAAAAATTCCCTTTTTTCGGGATTTTCCCGCCTTAGATACATAATGGAGATATGTGAATGGTACCGTCTGAAAGGCAGTTCTATTCTGAAGAGAATGATTGGCGGATTATAGTCCTAGGGTAAATAGAGATGTCTCAGGAAATTTTTTACCTGAGATCATGGTGTTTTGCGGTAATTTCGGGCATTGTGGGAATTCTTGATAAAATTTCTCCCGCCCTTAGTATTCAAGATAGAAACTTGAAATTTGGCACACACATTCAGTATACCAAATACTATTTATCAGATTTTTTGAGATCTCTACGTTCACACAGGGCCGTTCCAGAGGGGCCCAAAGTGTGAAAAAATTTCCCCCCGAAATTTTCCCTTTGACATCATTTCTCCCTCTCCTGGTATATGGTATGAGCATGTAAGTGGTACCTTTTGAAAGCCAGCTCCATTCCGAAGAGAATGAGGTATGAACCGTGATCCTAGGGTAAATAGTGACGATGCAGTAGCTGCTTGACCGAAAGTCTAAAAAATACCCCCAAAACTCCGGATCCCTTAAGAGTTAAGAGCTTCAATTTAACATGTATCTTAAACATTTTTCATTATAAATTTCGGGTCTCTGAAGTATTTTGAAAAAAATGTCACAATAGTTTAATGTATATGACAGATTATGATGGAAGCTTTCATGGTATATTAAAGTTGTAACTTATTAAAACTTGAACGTGATGCATTTGACACATGGCAGAATAGTTTTATGTAAACGACAGATACATTACTGCAGCTGTACTGATGGAAGCTTTCATGGTATATTAAAGTTGTAACTTATTGAAACTTGAACGTGATGCATTTGACACATGGCAGAATAGTTTTATGTAAATGACAGATTCATTACTGCAGCTGTACTGATGGAAGCTTCATGGCATATTAAAGTTGTAACTTATTAAAACTTGAACGTGATGCATTTGACACATGGCAGAATAGTTTTATGTAAACGACAGATTCATTACTGCAGCTGTACTGATGGAAGCTTCATGGCATATTAAAGTGGTAACTTATTAAAACTTGAATGTGATGCATTTGGCATAATAATTAATTTCCTTATGGAGTTTTCGGTTCTTAATTCAATCATGATGATTCACTTCCATCGATATAGTTGCGTTGCGTTAAAACTATCTGTCGCTTATACTGATCTATTGTGTCTATTTTGCAAATGAGTTCACAGACTCATAGTGATGTATCAGAAATCCGGAGCTATAGACCAACTTCGTTACAAGGAAAGATACGGAAAAATAATGGAAAGAGGGGAAAGTTATTGGAAACACGTGATTTTCAATTTAAAATGTTGGAATTCCTTTGTGATCTCACCATACTAACAATACAGCTATGTTAGGAAACGGATTCGAAGTGTTCTAGGTTCCCCGAAATAACAATGTGTTCATTACCTTATCACTCCTGCGTGCCCTTCTATTCCGTTTGTACAGTCTGCTGAACTGGCAACGTTGCTTTTTTATTTACCACAGGGCGACTTACCAATGTGGGAAACTTTGATTTTTCATTTAACACAGCGAACCTTACCAGTGTGGAAAACGTTGCTTTTTCATTTAACACAGTGCGCCTTACCAATGTAGGAAACACTGCTTTTACATTTAACACAGGACTACTTACCGGTGTGGAAGACTATTCTTTTTCACTTAACACAGGATGCCTTACTTGTGTGGGACACGTTGCTTTTCCATTGAACACAGTGTGCCTTAGCAGTGTGGAAAAAGTTGCGTTTTGATTTAACACAGGGTGATGCATTTGGTATATAATGAAAAAATGTTAAATTGAATCTCTTAATTTGTACTAGCTGCACACAATCTTATTCCATCTTAAAGCAGGAAGGCGTTTTCTGCATAAACGTAGCAAATAAATTTAGTTTAATTTTCCTTTTAAAACTATTAAGCAATTAAAGTTTTATCGTTCACTTTTCAACCTCAAGAAAATTTAAGAATTTTTGCAGTCGTCCTTGATATACGATTTGATTTTTGTAAGATGGAAAAGCTTAATATTGTTCTAAAAATGTATGAATGCTATATATAGGTCCTCAAAAGTCCAATTTAAACCTCATCGAGGACCCAAATAGACCTTTTTCTGGCCTGAATAAACCACATGCATCTATCTATCTATATAATTTCCAAATACTCACATAATATCAAATAATAATGGTTCCATATGAGAAAGTTCTCATCAGTTTGACTAAAGAATGTAGATAGTAGTTAATTTTTTAATATCACGTGGTCTGAACTCTTTCGTTCATTTATATGCGAATAGTTTAGAAGAAATTGAAAACGAGAAGATGAACATTTAATAGAGACTGCTTTAGTGGAGAAATACGATGGGAAGGTAAAAAAAAAAATTCTGAAATAGCTTCTTCAGCCACTCAAATCAACTTCATTCCAATTTTCTCCTCTCTCTCTCTCTCTTTCTCTCATTTTTCCTGCGTTTGGCACGTGATGGAAAAGTCAATAACCGCCTTTCCTGGCCTTATTCTTTCTCTAAGACAACACAACAGACACCTCATGGATATTTTCAAAACGACCAGTGGTGCGGAAAGAGGAACAAGAAAAAAGCGTGAAGAAGGGTTGAATAATATGTATACCAAAAACAAAGAAAACATCTTTTTTTAATTTTTTTTCAGAAGACCAATTTTTCATCTGGTAGAAGGTCAAACGTTCACGGAAACTTTTTGTAAACATCTCGTTGCTAATTCTTTTCAAAGATTTCTCATCACTAAAAGAAACTGATGTCAGATAATTATTCACAAGTTGGATGCTGACGGTCTTTTTCAGGATAATTTAAAGGGTTTCTTTCTGCTGAAACAAAAATTCAATACATTCACTCTAAAAGAGTTAAGTTCCATCCCGGCTGTCTTAGGATTGTGTAAATTGTAAATTATCAAAATTTTGAGCTGGAAATATTGCTTGGTATTAGTTTGTAAAATATTATTAATGTGTGTACCAAATGTATGACGTAACAACTCACCGGTTGGAATTTAGCGTCCCTTTTCAGAACCGAAGCTATATGTGACGTGGATCTACAGTTTAAGATAGGATCCTAACCACCGTAAATGCAGTCAAATTTCACGGCTCTTCCACCGGGAATCAAATCCTGAACCTCATGCACCAAATTCACGCGCGCTAACCAGTAGATCAGCGGGCAGGGCGTAATATACTTATATATGTTTAACGTCAATTAACGAAATGTAGCTGAGGTATAGTGCAGAGGATGCTCCAAAGTCTTTAATTTTAGCGGGGCACGGGGGCTCAGTGGTACAACGTTTAAGTCTAGTGCGTGGGGTCCCTGGTTCGATCCAAGCTCGCACCAAGTGAACTTTGTGGTAGGCAAACACTGTGATCGTGAGTTCTCCTGTTTCCTCCCACTTTATTCATTTCACAATTGCATTTATTTATCATGATCATCGCCTTTAGTCTAGCGGTATAAGTTGACTTTTGCAAATCGAGACGAGACCGAGACTTACTCGAAAGAAGGACAGAGACCGAAACAGACACTTGTAATTCGATATGATACCTAGACGAGATTAAGTTCAGTCTCGAAAGTCTTGGTCTTGTCTCGATTATGGACAAAATATTACTGAAATTATATTTACTCAAAATTACATCGTCTTTAAGTTACATGTAAGAGGATGGTTGCAATCATAGGAGCATATACGGAAGAAAGCGAGACAATGAAATCTCTGATAACGTGATATAACGAAAGTGTTTTAAACGGCACCAATTTTGAGTTGAGCTTCAATATAGTTCATTCTTTTCCAGTCATTTTACGTAATTACTCAAAGAATATGTTGCCAACATATTCCGAAATCTAATTTCATAAGCAAACACACAAGACTTAACATCACAGCGTTAGTGTTTCATACAGTTCAAGACTTATCCACGGAAAGTATATATTAGGAAGAAAAGGCGAAGTTACATTCGCCAGCCTACACCTTATGCGTCACAACAATGTTGTCATCAGTAATGCCAATTTAGCCTATTTTTGGCTAAATCTAGCCTATTTGGAGAGACATTTAGCTATACAATCTACGAAATGCTTGTAGTCTTAAATATAGCTTATTGTATGAAACTCTTTTGATATTTTGTGCTTTTTTTTTATTAGCCGTTAAATTAATTCTAAAAATACTTTTTCTGTGAAAATACAGTGTAATTTTTTAAAATTAGTCCATTTGTCAGTATACATTATCGTATTAATTGATCTCTAGACAGAGGCTGTTTTATTACGCAACGAACACTTGTTTTTCATTCTTCTTCTCTCTCCCTACCTGCAGAATTACAACTAAACTTACTTTCGACTCAGAAAGAATTTTAATGTCGCTCCCGTAACGGCCCCGTTTGCTACTTTTTAATTATTTTAGTTTTCGCATTTCATTGCAAGAATGTCAATTTTCTAATACAAATTTAGTAAACTGTTCGGTTCTTCAATCTACAGAGACTGTTTTTGTTTATTAAAGGCAACAAATAGGATTTCTAATTAGCTTGAAAACTCTCAATGCAATCATGATGATTCATATGAGTGTATGGAGAAATAAGAAATGTTTATAAGGACTATGACCTGCCGAAAGAAGGGACAATGGTAACTACACAAACACAAACAAACAATCCACAATCCAACGATGGTGCATCAAGTTCAGCGCCTCGGCTAGCTGTGGCGTTATCGATGATGACTTATTTAAATTCAACTGATAATATGGCTGTTGACTTTCATAAACCAGATGAATTGTTGATGGTTTTTATTGTAATTTAAGATCATGTATGTTGCTTGTTAGTCTTCAGCGAATAAAATTCAACATTTCAAATTTTACTATAACTCACTTATAACCCTACACACACACAAAAAAAGAGGTTTAAAATCTACAATGTGGGTTAAAGGTTAGCAGTTCAAAATCTAGCCATTTTTGAGTTTTTTTTTTAAAAAAAGCTTATTTTTGAAGGCCATCTAGCCTTTTTTCTTTAGAGGTTGTTGGCAACACTGGTTGTTATATCTCAATTCTGTGATCACTTAGGCACATGCCAGATAGGCGCGTAGTATAGGGTGATCGCTTCTAAGCAAACTCTTGGGTGTCCCCTGGTTGGGTAACACCTAGGGAAGAAATTTAGAAGAGATTTATCCATACGGGCCTAAGTCTCTGAATCTATAAATTGTCAATAGTCGTTAATCATCTGTCATTCGTGGATAGTTACAAGTAGGGATGGGCACGAGCGAGTTCGAGCGAGTTTTCATTGAAACTCGACTCAACTTGAAACAGACATCTTTGAGCTCGACTCGAGAACTCGTCTCGAAAAATTTCATCCAACTCAACTCGAAACTCGACTCGAATTGGACTCAAGTTTCGAGTCGAGTCGAACCAAATCGAGCCAAATGCTGCGTGTAGTTTCAAGTACTTTCTTCAAGTATCCTACATAGACAATATAATTATTATCAATGATACTACTACTACTACTATAACATTATTATTATTATTATTATTATTATTATTATTATTATTATTATTATTATTATTATTATTATTATTATTATTATTATTATTATTATTATTATTATTATTATAAAACTAGTTGACTGCTGACCTCGGTATTCGTGAAGTCTAGGAGGCAAGGACATCGTTCACGAGGTTCTGGGTTTGAGTTCCGGAGGAGCAAGTATCCGGGTTCGAACCAAAAATCGTTAAAAGTTAGAGGGCACCGACCCCACATATTCAAAACTGCTTGGTCTGGGTTTAGGGTTCTCAACGGCTCGAGCGGCTCGGCTCACAGCTCATTCATCCTATCGAGCCGAGCCAACAGCTCACCCACCCAAACCGACACGAGCTGAAACAAACCGAGCTGATGGCTAACCCCAACTGAGCCGGCTCGAGATGATGGCTCATCTGAGCTTAGTCGGTGCCTCATCTTAACCAAGCCGGCTTGAGCTGTTCGCTCAGTTGAACCGATTTAAGCCGGTTAACATCCCTACACGGATTGAGCTTCTGCTTCGGCTCAAAACTTTCACCGTGTAGATCTGTCTTGGTGGTGAGAACTACAGTATATACTTATGTTAGTGCTCACGACTTTTGAGGCTGTCTCGTTATAAAAATCCATTGTCGTCTTGTTAATCGAGACGAGGTGAGATGCGAGCAATGACTCACCTCATGAGCAACACTAAAAATATTCCACATTACTGCTTACATTTGTCATAGCTTTCGCTTCCCAGTCTAATCAGGCAATGATTTCAAAACGAGTTCAAACGAGCTAAACGAGCGAGCCATTTTTCAAACTCGACTCGACTCGAAACTGGACCTCAAAACAGTGACTCGACTCGAATTCGCTTCGAGTTTCGAGTCGAGTCGAGTTTTAGCTCGACTCGTGCCCATCCCTAGTTACAAGAAAAGAGTAAGCAAATGTCAGCCATCGGTAAAGTATGAAGCACTGCCAATAGTAGTGTACGAACAAAAGTAGCCAATGTGCTGAATGCAATGTACAAAGAGCGGTTTATAATGATAATCAGTGGCGTATTTAAGAGTGGCTTCTGGGCTTAAGCCCCCCGAAATCTTACTACAGTAAAGTAAATGAAATATCTTGCAGAATTTTCACATTTCCAGGCAAAGCCCCCCTCCCGAAAGTCAGCAAAAAATCCCGAAACAAAATCGTAAATACGCCACTGATGATAATATATAATGAAAATGACAGAGCAGAAATGAAAGATCATACATGTAATAGAACTACGAAATATAAACTCTTTTGTCAAACAATATATTATATATTTCCGTGTATTCCATAGCTTTAACTGAGCCAGGACTTTTAGTGGTATCAAACACGGGGCCATATACACTAAACATGAACGTGCAAAAAGTCGGTCACTAACTATACACTTGTTTTAATATTTACTATTGTTGTGTTTTTGTAAGCAAACCTAGGATTTTGAAATAGTACATGGTTCTAAGGGGATACCAGCTTAGAGACAATTAACCATCAAAATCCAGTCAAGAGCTCACGCGTGGCCAATTGATTAACATCCTTTTCTTCAATATGAAAGAGTAAGGTTCCATTCAGGATGGAAAACCTCGTCATTTGGATCCCATACAATCATGTCTCATATAGAGTAGATGCTAAATAAGGTTTTAAGTAACAAACAAATTAAATGTCAATTTGCGCAGAAGAGATAAAGATAACGAAAGTGAAACCATATAACAGATAAGTATAGGTTACATTAAAAAAGGAAGTTTTGCTGCTTCTGAATCTTAGCATTTTGGATCAGTTGCAAATTATTTTCAAATTACCTTTTTTCTATACTTAAATACAATTATTTATAAAACAAAATAGTTGTAAGAATGGCATTTGTGAAAGGTAAGACTCTTTCACTTTGAAAGGTAAGTATATCTTTCCCTTACACAGCACGGAATAAACGCCTCAAACAAATAGTTTACACAAACTACATTAACATTTCCAATTGTACCAGTTAATCAAAGTACTTCTGACTTTCAATGTTGAGAAAACAAACTATACATCTCTTGCACGGGGAGAAGAGAAAATCTGGAATAGCCCTTCAAAAATGTAACCCATAAACGTAGGAGTTGTGCTTCGTTGTAGGTTTCGACTGTAATTAACGACTGTCTTGCTGTCGTACATAGTTTCTAGTGGTTTCCATTATTTTCTGGAATATGTCCAGAGCCTGAAGCAAAGCTATTGCGTAGCCACAAGTAGTGATAAGTGGAGGACTCAGGTAAGTAACCAGAGACAAAGGTATGCATAATGGTAATTACACCAAAGATAAATTGCACTCTGTTTATGAGTAGGTCTACCAGCAAGGTGACATAAAGTGAAGTAGTTTCTATATACTTGTCAGTGTGTTATTGCTATGCAATTTATGTAATCCATCTAGAAGACAACATTCAAATGCTTTATTAGACATGAGAAGAGAATGTATTGTTCTTTGGTTCAACAGTAATACTTAAAAGGCAACACGAAGTGTATATATGAAGTGGGAGGCAAAGTGAATATACATATGAGTTAAAGCGAATAACATAATTTACAGCCAGTTGAAAACAGAAAATGTTCGACCCAGCTTATTACATCAGTAGTGGAAGAAGAGAAGGACCTTAATCTTAATGCTTAATATCTCTGTGTTGTTATGTCAACGAGAGAAGAAAATAAAATAAAGAATTTTGCTAAAAAAAAAAAAAAAAAAAATCAAGAGGTAAAATTTTCAAAATCTGTTCCTACTATTTCGTAGAATGTCTGCGAACGTACCATGAATGGTTGAGTTCAGCCGATTTTGAGTTTAACGTCCCTTTCAGCAGCGAGGCTATATGAGACGTGCCTACTGATTAACGTGGAATCCGAACCACATGAGCTCTCACCGGGATCGAACCAGGGGTGGCACCATGGATGGATGGCGTGGGATCTTACTTTTGCTATCACTAGGGCTCGGAAGTTGAAGACCTAAAAATTACCTAAAAAGGACCTATAAAGAGACCTAAAATATCTGAAAAAGGACCTAAAAATAAAGATCCAAATTAATTAGAATTACTGCATATATTTAATGGATATAATGCTCAAGAAATACAAGCTTCTTGTAGGCTAATGGCCTGTCCTTCTTCCACAAACTGAAGTAAAAACTAAAATAAGAAAACTTCCCCACCCTCACTCCTCCTTGCATAAGGACATTGTTACGCCTCCTTATCTGACTTGTGATTGTTGCAGATCTGGTCTTATCAGTCCAGTCGTTTAAGAATGTCTTATCTATTGAATTTTCTTTACTAAAAAGAAGGAGCCTTATACAGAGCCGTTTTGACGTATGATTAGCGTCATACTAAAGGCTCGACTACTGTAGGAAACATGTTAGTCTAGCTCTTTAGTATGACTAATCACGCGTCAAAACGACTCTGCATAAGGCCCAAGGTGTTTACAAGGTGGTAATGGTTCGAGTTAATGACCAGTAAATTTATTGTCGAAGGATAAAGGAAAAAAAAAGACGTTAAGACCTATTAAAAGGTTTTAAAAAGACCAATAAACAAACAAACAAAAAAAAAGCGCCTAAAAAGGTAAAAAAAATGGACAAATAAAATCCACCATTTTCTAGCCTACAATGACTCAAAATCAATATATATTATGGTAAGCCTCGTCTTCGGGCACTCGTAAAAAAGAGGATTTTTCCTCAACTTCCGGGTCCTAGTTATCACGTTTGGAAGTACAGGGCGCGCTCGGTAGTTCAACACCTAGGGCCCCTAGGGGCTAGCAAGGTGTTGGAGCTACCAAAAATATTGAACTACTGGATATACTGTTAAAAAAAAACTGGGGACGGTTAGATTGAGTGTAAATACGTAATAAAACGGCATTTACTGTAGGTACTGTACCTAAAAAAGCATTTACTGGTAAAAATTTAAGTTAAATATAGAATCACATTTTTCAATCAAAATCATATACAGTACAGTTCAAACAAAGAAATTCAACAATGCACGCTTTAAATTGCTCGCTTGCGTCGCGTCGTCCGGCTCTGCGGGGAAATAGAGGGGAGAAGATAGAGAGTTTACATCTACAGCACAATGCTGCGGTAGCGCCTTCTGTCAGGTGTGTTTGTCAACAGCGCGTTGAACTACTGGGCGGCTGAACTTCAGTCTGCGCATTTGGAGTACAGAGTAATCTGCTAGCCATTTCGCCAAATGTCGAACTACCAAAATGGTGGCTGCAAAACTGTTGAACTGTAGAGCAGGCCCTGTGCGTCAGTAAAATACTCAAAAATGTTGATATATTGGGCTTGTTGCAGTATCGAATGTTGAACTACCGAGCGCACCTTGCAATCGTAACTGCACCGTTCATATGCTGTAAAAACAGTATTTACTTTATGGCAATGTGGGGCAAAGATAATTTTAGAAGGGGCAAAGCGAATAGTGATTTACAGGTTCGTCCGTAAAGTAATAAGACTGGATCTGATAAAAAAGAATGAATTGATCCGATCAGTATATATTGTTAAAATTCTTCAAAATAATCTGCTTGGGCACCGATACTCAGTTGCCGTAACTCTTTCAGAGACTCTGTGACAACCCGTTGGATGGCAGAAACATCGTCGAAACGATGACCTTTCAAGCTTCTTAACCTTTGGGAAGAGAAAAATGTCTGCTGGGCTTACATTGGGCTTCTATGGTGGCTGCGGCAAGGTTGCAACTCTTATCCGGGCCTGGTAGGCGGTAACAACAAATGCGGTGTAGGCTATTATTTTACGCCGCTGTTTTGCACATTTTGAGGTCTTCGTTGATTAATCTTACACCCATTCATTGCCTCAGATTGTTGAAACGAAAATTGTCCATGTCTCTACGTGCAGAGGAACCAACGAGTATCCCTGTCAAGAGATATCTACAACAGAAGAGTGCGAAGAATTATAGCAAGTCTACTAAGTTTACCGAAGTAGGTACTAGTGCACCTTCCGTGAAGGACCTACCAGAGGAAAGAAGAAATTGTACCGATCAAGGTATTTCCGCAAGAAGAAACGTTTTGCTGTTGCTACAGATATATCATGTACATGTTGAATCTCACACATATTTAAAGAAACCTTCCAAAATGCTCAGAAGACAAACTGCGACTGTACTTACCAGTGTAAGTTCTATCGTGAATATTATTCAGATCCACTAACCGAAGACTGGATTCAATGTTGTATTTGTCTCTCATAGTTTCACGAAAACTGCGCTGATTATGAGGGACAAACTTTACATTTGTGATCTGCGCATACCAAGCGTGTGTATATTCTAACGAGGAAACTGTCTCAAGTGTAAACAACCGATTTGGCTGGGGTCCGGATGTGTGTTACGGGAGACCAAAGTAGGAGACACGTATTTTGGCGTTTGGACCTATACGCAGAAATTTCCGAAATACGGGGCCCCAAAGTGGCCCTACATGCTATAACTAGGAAGCGAATGACGTTACTTGTACACAACCGATTTGGCTGGGGTCCGGATATGTGTTACGGAAGACCAAAGTAGGAGGCACGTATTTTGACGTTTGGGCCAATACGCAGAAATTCCCGAAATATGAGGCCCCAAAGTGGCCCTACATGCTATAACTAGGAAGCGAATGGCATTTCGGTTTTATGAAATTTCACTTTTTTCAAAAACCGATTTCGACAGCACTAGTACATACTAGCTGAAATGTCCCTTTTTTTGCTGGAGAAGAATAGGTTTAGTGAAAGTATTAAACCCCTTCGCCCCTTAGAATACGTATTTCAACGAAAGTGTAATGATAAAAACTTTAAAACCCTTAGGGTAATCTATTTTAGGCATAAATGTTCTTAAGATATGTCCTTTAATAAAAAGTGGCATGATATATAAAAAAGTAGACTTGTTCCAAAATTCATTTCAAACAAGTCAGTCTCTTTCTCGTGATGCGTTCAAACCAACACATAACGTAAATTTTAATATGCGAAAAATATAGAAAATGCACCCTCTTCTCCCTTTAAAACTGAAAATTTTGAAAGCGCTGGGAACATGCACCTGATTATTTTAAAGAGGACGTTCCATACTCAGTTTCATGTTACTAGCTTTGAGGAGCTCGTAACATATTCTGCATAAATTTTAACCCCCACATATCTCCCTTTCAACATGCCCTTGAATCAAAGTGACATGATAAAAACCAAGTTCGAGGTAGGGACGAACTATATATCAAAATTCGTTTTAAAAGTTCAGTCGTTCTTTCGTGATTCGATCATCCAAATGATAAATTTCATTTGTATATATATATTAGATATACATACAAAATACAAATATGACATTGACTTGCGGTATTTAGCAAATTTCATCCCGAAGAGGCAGAAAATTCCCGTTATTATTCTGTTTAAAATCTCCTGTCGTCGCGAATATATAAAACTATAATTATGTTTTACTGTATGGTTGCGAAACATGGTTCCTTATTCTGAGGGGAAAACATAGACAAAGTATTTGGGAATAAAATCCTGAGATGAATATTCGGACTCAAGAGGAACAGAAATAGTAAAAGGCGAAAACTTCATAACGAGGAACTACATAACTTATACAGTTTACCAAACAATGGTAGGGTCATCGAGTATAGGAGGTTTAGGTGGGCAGGTCATGTAGCGAGGATAGAAGAAAGTAGGAACGCTTTCAAAGTGAAGACCAATCGGAAAAAAGACCATTAGGAAGACCTAGACGCAGATGGGAGGACGATGGCTCTTGCAGAAACTGGATCCAGTTGGCCAAGGATAGAAGCCAATGGAGAGATTTTGTGCACGCGGTATTGAATCTCCGGGGTCCATAGGCCATGGAGTTAATTAGTTAGTTAGTTAGAGGTAGGAAGCTAGGATTAAACCATTATTCTACGTTCCTTTAGAACCGCTGGGCGCAAAGACACAAATTTCGTTATGTTCTGGCATTTTGATTCGCAAATAGCGGGTATCTCTCACATAAACGAACCCTGATGAAGGAAATTTAAACTGAAAAGTAAGGAAGACGAATTTTCTACCATAGAATTCTGTGAGATATATATGGAATTTATTTTTACATATAGATAAACAGAACACAAACATCATATTCGTTTGAAAGAATGTAGAAAATTATACTCCAAAACGTAGCGAAAGCAGGATTTAAATATCGTTATATGGTTTCTTTTAGAATCATTGAATATAAAGACACAAAATTTGGTATATGAAATACAGCATGAACATTTTATCTACTTTAAATCCCACTTCGTTCTATAGAGTTGAATAATCACAACGCATATTCAAAACATTTTTATTGATCTCCTTCTTATATAAGACAATCATCTATACGTATAAACATTCATTCGACAACCACAATATAGCCTAGCAACAACATAAACTTTATGAACTATTATTATATTTTCTTTTTGTTTCTCAATGTTTTGTATAAAACAAAATTATTCCTTTCCTTTTTCCTTTTTTGTGTTCCATAAATTATATAACATTCATGGCCAAATGTAAATTAATTGATAAGAGAATCGTTATGTAAATGGCTTTCAAACCCAATCATCTTATATGGTTTACAGTATGCCGCGCACCACCAAGTATTGTTTGATAATTATTCCAAAGATGTATATCAGTGTTTAGAGTAGGGATGGCCAATTCCGGAATTTTTACTTTCCGGAATCCGGAAAGTAAAATCGGAAAATTCCGGAATTCGGAAAAATTCCGGATTTCGGAAAAATCCCGGAATTCAGAAAAATTCCGGATTTCGGAAAAATTCCGGAATTCAGAAAAATTCCGGATTTCGGAAAAAATCCGGAATTCAGAAAAAATCCGGATTTCGGAAAAATTCCGGAATTGAGAAAAAGTCCGGAATTCGGAAAAAATATTTTTTTCTTTTTGTAATCCTAAGAATTTTGTTCAAATGCAAACGAACAAATTTCCTTTTTGTAATCCTAAGAATGTATGATGCAAGTTAAGCTGAAACTTACATCCTAAAGTATACACTACTCAATCTTCCCATGGTTAATGAGATGTAGTCCAAAAGTACGATGTACTCCTAATATGTAATTTTTGTTTTACTGTGATATTGTCCAGAGGTAGAATAATACATATATCACACTGAGATAAACAACTTGACATAATGAAGATGTTATCATAAGTAGTTTTCCAGAAAATCGTGAGAAACGAATTTTTATGATGTTAAAATATGCGTTGGTTGTTGCCAGTGTGATGCAATTGATAACTTTTATGCTGGAATAGTCTTATTATTATTATTATTATTATTATTATTATTATTATTATTATTATTATTATTATTATTATTATTATTATTATTATTAATCGTTTATGTACTGTAAAAGAAAAATATGAACCGTTAAGTAGTAGATTTTATCTGTTGTTTTTTGATATCTTCTAACAGTAATAACAAACTGCTTGTAAATACGCAATGATTATCAAGGACAATGGCATATTAATGTAAGGACTACTCTGCAGACTAGCAATAAATAATAAACAATAAACAATAACAGATAAACAATAGTTGCAAAAAAAAAAAAAAAAGTAACTAACTTGGGCATGTCAGAATGTTCGCGAGAATATAAGGACGCATTGAGACTCTAGCAAAGATACTCAAAGGGCCGTACGATGGAGGTATTAACGCTAATGTTAATGGCACTAATGAGCACTTACTTGCTCTAACGGTTATCCTCATTTTTGAGATGATTCTTAGAAGCGGGCGTGTTGGCATGCAGTTAGAAGACATATCCATTATTTAAAAAGCACACGTTATCTGTGGAGTACTAACGATTTGTGGCTATCGAACACTAACATAGCACTAGCGACGTTTAAAGTCGAAATTGGAGTCTGACATAAGTGGCTTGTCAACTTCACGGACATTATATTTTCCTTGAATGCGAGAATTTTGCGCCCGGGAAATTTGCGCCCTACCAAAAAAATAGGAAAAAATGCGCTCGCAATATATTTGCACTGGGATGATTGCGCCCTACCGCAAAAAGAGGGGAAAATGCGCCGGCTATATATTTGCACTGGGATGTTAGCGCCCTACAATTCAACTTATTTTTGTATTGTGTAAAGTAACTTCCACTCACACTTGAACTAGGCTTGCCTCTCATCGTCTCAGTGAGTTACTCCATCCGTTATAATATTCCGAACAAATGAAAAAAAATGCAATTTTAGTTCACTAAAGGGCAATCCATACAAATACAATTTTTCACTATACTACAAAATTTACAATAAAAGTATAAATGACTGATATATAATTATTTATTAAAATATTCAAAGAGTATAATTTAATTTACAAAAGGCTGTTTGGCTCTACCCAGATATCTCTGTTCACAATCCTTGCGAGTTGTTTGGCTTTTTAGGACACAAAATATAGAAAAGAAAATGTAAAGTGAATGTAAAATCAGTTCAGTAATATTATCAAGAAAACTATGTACAGTGTGTTTACTTGCTGGAATTACACTTCAAACACACAATTGCGTTCAGTCGTTCTTTCAGAAAAAATGTTCCGGGGGGCACACTTAGTATTCCGGAGGGGATCACTGCTGGTACTATTCTATTTATTATTATATTATAGACGTATTATTTTGGTCTCCTCCGAGGGGGCACTCTGAGAGCTCTGGGGAGGCCAGTGTTCCCCCAAAATCATCTCTGGAAGAAGCAGTGATTGCGTTGATCCGTTGTGTTCTTTTGGCTTATATTGAAGTTTATTCTCCCCTTATATAGCCACAATGAAAATAAATCACAAATGGCATGGTTGTGGGGGGAGGATTGTTTATGCTATAATGTCAGCCCCTCCGAGCAAATGCGTAAGCTCCAATAGGTTCTTTTATTTCGCAGGGCTCAAACTTCCCGGTGGAGGTACATCGCAGGCGCAATTTTCCCTGTTCTTGAAGTAGGGCGCAAATTTCCCAGACGCAAAATTCTCGACACCGTTCGAATGACCTCGGAAGACTATATCTTTTTCAATACTTTTTAATATTTTTTTACTCGAGATTTCTTCATAGCTTCTTATTAAAATACTTACTAATATATCCTCATTTTATTGTCCTAACCAATCAATATGGGTATGTTGTCAGTAAAATATTTAGATTGATCGAGCCTCTGGTGTGTAACCACAGTATTTCATATCATCCCTCCATTAGAAATCTTGGCTAAACGAAACAATATATGTTGCCAATAAAATAGTTTAGAATGATTGAGCCCCTGGAAATAACCACAGTATTTCGTGACAGACCCCCCCTTCCTATTACCATATTCTAGCTACGTGCCTGACTCAGCTAATTCTCTACATTCTTTACCAAGCACACATTTTCTAAAGCGGAAAATGCTCTCTAAATACCAAAGCTCATTATTTTCAGCAGATGCACAAATTGGGTAACATTCTATCTACATGAATGTTATATATGTCGATTACTGGAAACCGCTTCTCGCTATCTATTACCATATTTACTACATAATGATTAACGTTAAAACCGGAAATGGTTGATTTGTACCGCTTCCGGTTTGAATATTACATTCATCAGGGAACTCGATTCTTAACTATTGACTCTGTACATCGTGGCCAAAATTGATGGTAATCCATCAGATAGTTCTTGAGACTGTTTGTTTCACTGACGGACAGAATGAATATATGGCTATAGAGTTTTGATAAACTAAATTCGTTAATGAGTGATGATGGAACAAATATAAGAAAGGGAACCAAGAGTAGGCCTACCACCGGCAAAATTTTCGAACACAAAATTAGCCATCAAAAACCCACATGTCCTGGGTTAGAATACCATAGATGAAAACTCTACCACTGAGTCATCAATCACCCGCTTATTAGTTTCATTATTGTATTAATGTATATTAATGAATGCCTGCTTATGTTAATTATTGAACAATTACATTGTATACTTCGTAAAGTCAAAAATTGTAAATTTGTATTTACTGTACATACAGTGAGCGCAGAAAGTGTTCGTACACCTATGTTATTGAAACGAGAATGCTTGCGAAAAAGAAACAGAAAATTGAAGAAGTGTAATAACACACACAATATGAATAATGAAAACTAAGCTTTATGAACATATCAATAAAGAACCACAAAGACAAGTTTAATGGTCAGAAAGTAAATAAATTCCGTAGAAAATATATAGAGTAGACGCAAAAAGTGATCGTACACCTGACGTACGAATACGAAACAAAGATACCACAACTGGGGTTCACTAGTATTCACCTGAGTATACACCTCTGTATAGCATGACGAATAACAGAATGAGTTTAGTTGTGAATAGGAGTGAAAAAAACTGCACGGTGGGCTGTCGAAATGGGAAGCAACCGAACAGAAACAAATGAGGAGGCAAGAAAAGTAATTAATCAATTGCATAAGAAAGGTAAGTCTTTGAGAAAGATAGCAAACCTTGCAGACAGGCCTCGTTCAACAGTACAAACAATAATTGCGATGTATAACGTTTCTATCACTGTGCGAAAAAAAAAAAAAAAAAAAAACTGGAAGACCAAGAGTGTTGAGTGTACAAGATAAACGTTACATTATTAGGGAAAGAAAAAAGGTTCCGAAAAGTAGTGCTGTGCAATTGGCAATGGATCTGGAAACACGCGGTGTTAAAGTATCAGCCAGTACAGTCGGAATATTTGCAGGGTATCATGGTCGGATAGCCAGGAAAATGTTATGGGTGAACAAGACAAATCGTATAAAGATACTAAAGTTTGAAAAAGAGTATAAAGATAAGGGATCAGGCTTCTTTCTGGAATAGGGTCATATTTTCGGACGAAAGTAAATTTAATTTTATCGAATCCAATGGGAGGCGTATGGTATGGCGCAAGGTGAATACATAGATGAATCCTCAAAATCTCGTCCGTAAAGTAAGACACGGAGGAGGGTCCGTGCTCGTCTGGGGTTGTATGAGTGCCTCAGGAGTGGGTCGTCTCCACTTTATCGATGAAGTGATGATCCACAAAGTGTATATTTACATATTAAAGAAAAATCTCTATACTAGTGCGCAGAAAACAATTTATTGTTCAGCAAGGCAACAACTCCAAACATACAGCGGAAAATACTCGATTGTGGCTACTCTATAATACCTTGAAACAGCTTCGCACACCTCCCCAATCCCCAGACATGAACCCCATAGAACATCTATGGTCTGTTCTGGAGACAAGAATCAGAAGGCACAGCTTCTCTACCAAAGAAGGCCTGAAAAAAGCTATTCAAGAAGAATGGGACATAATCAGTCCCGAAGCTACAGAACTACGAACTACTACAGGTGAAATCAATGCTACGAAGACTACAGACAATCATTAACGCACAGGGTAATCCCACAAAATATTAAATAACGTAATATACTTTATAAGCATTAATTCAATCATAAGTGTACGGTGACTTTTTGCGTTTACAAAAAAGGAATTCTCTCTTCTTCTGAACAAAACAGTGATTGTCTTTGTTTGGCCTTTCTCTTGTATATAGAAATAAAATGTATAAATGTGTAGTCTTAATTCTGGTTATATATATATTTTCCACCTCCCGTTCTCATGCTAGCTGTTTCCAATATAAAGTATGCACGGTGTACGAACACTTTCTGCGTTCACTGTAGGTATGTTGACAATAAGCGAATGTTATTAGAATATTTGTTGAGATTTATTTTCCTTCACTGCCTTTCGCCTTGTTAAAAAGTAGTTTGCAGTGCTTTGGAGCAGCTGCAGGTGGAAACGCGATAATGTTTGAGACATACCGGCGACTTTTTTGTGTGTGAAAATAAGACCTTCCTCATAAAGCAGTAAATAACTGCAGTAGCAATTGTCTACGTAAGTGATAAAGACATATCCAACTACAAGAAACTAATTCAGTATATATATTCATTATTGTGTTTCTCTTTTAACAGCTACTAGCTAGGGATGGCCAATTCCAGAATTTTTACTTTCCGGAATCTAAATTCCGGATTTTTTCCGAATGTCGGAATTTATCTGAATTCCGGAATTTTTCCGGGATCCGGAATTTTTCCGAATTCTGGAAAGTAAATTTTCCGATTCCGGAAAACAAAATTTCCGGAATCCGGATTCCGGAAAATTTTGGCCATCCCTAGTTTAGAGTATCGTATTATCGAGTCTCTTAATTTACTTGTTAGTGGTGTATTTAGAATTTTGAAAATGAAATGAAACCTTTGAGTTTTACGTCCCACAGTTATGCCGGTTAGGCTAAAGGAAACGGTGATGATGAGTGATGAATGAAATGGTGGAATGAAGAAAGTGGGAGGAAACGGGAGAACTCCGAGAAAACCCACGCACACGGTGTTTGTCCACCACAAAGTTCACTTGGTGGGGACTGGGATTGAATCCGAGACCCCAAGCACCAGAGGTGAACGCTCTACCACTGAGCCACCGCGGCCCCCATATTTAGAATTTTGTTTCGGGGAGCTATGCACAACACGGCTAAGCAGGGGACAATTACCCACCTGAGTTTGAGATTTAAATATACATTTTAATCGATCGTCTACTAATATACTAGGAAAAAACTCGAAACTCGTATGTCAGTGGAGGATCTTACCCCTCCCCCAGGGCAAATTTGAAATATCGCTCCTGCAAACACACGTTGAATATTTGTAATCTCATTTCAACTTCACCGATTTCGTTTTAGAAAAAAAAAAATGGAAATATTCAGTTTTATCTGTGTACGTTTTTTAACTGAAAGAAAAATGTTGATACAAGTTTGAAACTGAAATATAGTGGCTGCAATTTCAATGTCAAGAATTGAAGACTGGTGAATCTTATCTGAAATGATATATACAAAAATTTAGCAGTGAATCTAACCTTTTATTCTATTCATAGATAAAAAAAAGGAAGCATCCACTTGGCCTACCTAATTTCAGGCTATTTCATCCCCCTCCTCATGATTTTCTTTAATTCAAAGATTTGCCTTTCTTTCTAACTAAACGATGTAAATATTCCTTTGCTATAATAACTAAAATCCCGTTATGTTGATACTTGTGCAAGTTGGTGTGAAACACCAGTTTCACTTATCAGCTCTTTTTCGTTTTAGTGTTCCTGACGACGGCCGACTTGAATCACAACTAACAACGGTCGAAATAGGAGAAATGGAAGAAAGTAATAACTAAGAAAAAGAAACAGAAGAGTAGAATGGACGAAAGAAAGAAAAGAAAGAACGCAGTTCTTATATGGAATGAAATTTGACAAATACAGTATTATTTCTCAACAAAGAGCAAAAGAAAATGAAAAGTCAATGAAATTCTTAGAAATGGTAAGAAGGATTATTATTGGACGTGAACTGCAAAAACTAACAAATTTATTCCCGTGAGGGGGGAGAGATATTCTGTTAGCAACACTGACCCCATTCGCAGATGAAATTATTGGAGATTATCGGTGCGCATTTAGACGAAATCGATCAACTATCGACCAAATATTTACCATTCGACAAATACTCGAAAAGAAGTGGGAATATAATACCCGGTAAATCAACTATTTATTGATTTTAGAAAGGCTTACAAGTCAGGTAGGAGAGAAACATTGTACAACATTCTTACAGAGTTTGGAATACCGAAAAAGCTAATCAGATTAATTAAGATGTGCTTAAATGAATCAAAAAGTAAAGTTCGGGTAGGAAAGTTTATATCTATGAGATATCACATCGAGGGTGGCCTGAAACAAGAAGATGAGTTGTCGCCATTATTATTCAACTTAGTCCTGGAATCGCTATAAGGAAAACCAAACATAACAACCAGAGCCTAGAGCTGAATTGCGTTCATCAGGTTATGGCGTATGCTGATGATGGAAATTTAATAGGGGATGATGGGAGAACAATTGAAAGAAATGCAGAGGTCTTATTAATTATGGGGCAGGGACCTGGGTTTAGAAGTAAATGCAGAGAAAACTAAATACATGGAAGTTCGTCGGGACCGTAATACGGTAAATTATGGATGAGTTAAATTGTTGAATAATACATTTGATAAAGTGGATAGTTTCAAATATCTAGCATCAGTATTAACAGATGAAAACTATATTCACGAAGAAATTAAATGACGACTAAACGCAGGGAATTCATGTTATTATTCAGTTCAAATTCTCCTGTCGTCGCGAATACTGTCAAGGAATTTGAAGCTTAAAATGTATAAAACGATAATCATGCCTATTGTTCTTTATGGTTGCGAAACATGGTCGCTTACTCTGAGGGAAGAACATAGACTGAAAGTATTTGAGAACAGGATCCTGAGAAGAATATTCGGACCCAAGAGGAACGGGAATGGGGAATGGCGGAAACTTCATAACGAGGAACTATACAATTTATACGGTTTACCCAACATTGTTAGGGTCATCAAGTTTAGGAGGCTTAGGTGGGCGGGTCATGTAGCTAGAATGGAAGAAAGTAGAAACGCTTTCAAAGTCTTGACTGGAAGACAATAGGAAAACATATTAAGACCAATAGGAGGATAATATTAAGATGGATCTCGCAGAGATAGGAATACAAAGTAGAAACTGGATCCAACTAGCTAAGGATAGAAGTCAGTGGAGAGCTTTTGTGAACGCGGCACTGAACCTCCGGGTTCCATAGGCCAGGTAGTTAGTTAGTTAGTTGCTGGACTACCAAAGGGTCTTTCCTGGTAAGATAGTGAAATCGGCTCTTGATCCAAATTGGATCGCTATTGACCCAAAAGGTTACTTAATTTTGGTGGGGGTGGTCCAAAAATTTTGATTGTTTCACAGATTGTAGATACTATATAGATGCAAATGTGCATTTTTTTTCAAAACTATCGATGCGTATTTTCTTTATTTTTTTGCGTTGAAAATTTCAAAAAAAAAAAAAAAAAAAAAAAAAAAAAATGCAGAAGAAAATCTGGGGGACACACACACATTGATTTTCTGGTTAAAAAAATTGTTATACCCTTAGGTAGAACATATATTTTTTGGGGGCCTGAAAGTGATAGCAACATTGTCAAAAAGAAATAAAAACTGAGAATAAACGTGTTTTTTTTTTCAGTTTTTCCACCATTTTAGGGCCCTCAAGATGAGTGCCCCCTTCAAACAATTCTTTGCCAAAGTTCATAATTTTCCTTTCTCTTGCGTTCCTTCCGCTTCTGACGTTTTTCGGCTGCTTCGATTGTGTCCATTTCTAAACAGAAACACCAAATATATCTCCGCAACAGTGCTTCCATTTCAACCGACTCTTGCACAGCAAACTTACACACAGCTCGCGGTAGAGAGCACCACTGTGTGCGGCCACTGAAGCAAGCACTGATAGATACGAGGAACCGACGCGAGATACAGTCCGCCTTATGCAGAGTCGTTTTGACAAATGATTAGCGTCATGCTAAACGCCCGACTTCTGCAGGAAGCATATGGAAGTCGAACGCTTTAAAGTGCTGCCAAAATGTCTTGAGCCGTGGCAAATATGCGAACTAAAGCTCACACTCTCGACACACACACGGTTGAGCCAATAAGGGTTCAGCTCTTGCTAAGCGAGAGAGCGGATGACGAATGGGAGTGGAATTCCTTCACCCGATAGCAGCGCTCGGAACGGAAGACTAGGTGTCATGTCAATGTGGTGTGTCTATAGTATGATTCTAATCACACGTCAGAAGGACTCTGCATATGACCTAGTATGTTTAACTTTGCAAGAGTTGGTTGAAATTGAAGCACTGTAACGGATATATATTTGGTGTTTCTATTCTGAAATGGACACAATCGAAGCATCCAAAGAACGACAGAAGCAGAAGGGATGCAAGAGAAAGGAAAATTGTGAACTTTGGCAAAGAATTATTTGAAGAGGTCCTCACCTTGAGGGCCCTAAATGATGGGAAAAACTATGCGAAAAACACGTTTGTTTTCAGTTTTATTTCTTTTTGACAATGTTGCCATCACTTTCAGGCCCACGAAAAAATATATGTTGTACCTAAGGGTATAACAAAGTTTTTAACCAAAAAATCAGGAATGTGTCCTCCCCCCCAAAAAGTTTTTTCCTACAATTTTTTGAAATCTTCAACACGCAAAAAAATAAAGAAAATACGTACCGATAGTTTTAAAAGAAATTGCACATTTGCATCTATATAGTATCTACAATCTATGAAACTTTCAAAATTTTTGGACCACCCCGATCAAAATTAAAAAATATTCAATTTTGAGCATGCAATTTCGAATAATACGATAATTCGGTAAGGGGAGGGGGTGGGGGTCAAAAATTTTTTGGAGGTAGTTTTAGGTCAAGGGTAACCTTTTGGGTCAATAGCAACCCAATTTGGATCAAGGGCCGATTTCACAATCTTACTAGGAAAGACCCTTTAGAATCTTTATTTTGTCACCGGAACTGTTTGTCTATACATTGTAGGCAGCCATAGTATCCAGTGTTATTTAGTACCAACAGAGTTTAGGATCTACAAACAATGAAGTATCTCATCCAGAAAAAAAAAAGAAAAAAAGTAAAACAGTTCTGGGGAGTTCAGGTTTCGTCAACTCCGAAAAAACTGAATTTCTTTCAAGTCGTAATACAGCGGAAAACTTGCGGGGAGACTAAATAGGAGTGAAAAAAGAATTAAAATAGGTTTATATCTTGCGGTTGAGCATGCGCTCTAAAGTTTATCGAAATTTGAAAAAAAAATCACATTATTACGATATTTATTTTAACATTATAAATTGGCCTCTTCCCGAATGTAATAGCTCAAATCTTTATGTATTATTAAGAGCTATTTTTTGAACCTCCGTTTGCTCTTATACTTGACTAGACAAGTATAACAGCGTTTGCATGCGTCCAGAAAAGGAACCGGGGCTGCTTTGCACACGCAAACGGCAAAACCGGTGCCGGCTCCGGCAATGTCGGTGCCAGCGCTGCTTTGCACACACATCCCGGTAATGCCGGTGCCGAGAAGTAGTTTGAGTTTGAACGTGAAGGAGAGAACATGAGTCCAGCAATAAAAAACAATATCTCCTTGCCTTGCTGTACTTACAGAGAAGAAAGATCCGAATTTCCCTTGCTGAGAATTAATGTAAATAGCAAGCCACTATATTGTGGTACCTAACAGCCATTTTGATTATTTCATTTTTCATTATATATTGAAGTGATGTGAAAAAAGAAAATAACAAAAAAGAAAAACTGAAGTAAACAAAAATCCAAATACAGGAAAAGAAACAAGAATACATAACGCCTTGCCACTCACTCACTGCAGCTAAACTGAAGAAACCTATCAGCAAGCATTACCGGCTGCGTGTGCATCCACGTATAAGAAAGCATTGCCGCCGACAAAACCGGAGCCGACAGCGACACTGTCGGCAGCTAGGCCGACTGCATTTGCTGGTCTCGGGAGTTCCACCGGCTTTTTTGCCGGGTCGGAAAGCGTGTGCAAGGTACCATTTGATTACATTGCCGCCGATTCTATCGCCGGCATTGTCGGAACCGGAACCGGCATGACTGGGGACGTGTGTAAACGCTGTAAGGATGCGGATCTGCGCACTGTGCTACTGCGCAACTACCCCACCATAACATCTGCCACGGTTAAGGTTCAGCACATTAGTAGGAGTTGAGTTACTGACAAGTAAGCATGGTTTCCATCATTGATTCTCCCGCCAAGCGAAGAATCATTCGTTTTCTACAGGCAGAAGAGAATAGTGCAGCAGAAATTCATCGCAAAATGAGACGTGTTTATGGTGCACACTATATGAGTGAGGGTGTTATGCGTGAATGGTGTAGAAAATTTTAAAAAGGCCGAACGGATGTTCATGATGAAGGTGGACAAGGACGCATGTCTGTCGCCAATAACGAAAACCTTGTTCAGCGAGTGGATCAAAGGGTTCGAGAGATTCGGAGGTTTACCATCAGAGTTGTTTGTGGATTTTCCGGAGATTTCAAGGTCATCTCTGTACACCATTGTTACAGAACACCTAGGCTGTCGAAAACTTTGTGCACGCTGGGTTCCCAAAAAGCTGGTCTGAGGAGCACAAAATACAGCGCATGACATCAGGCTTATCATTTCTCACACTTTACGCTGATGAAGGGGAAGAGTTTTTGAGCTTCATTGTGACAGGGGATGAAACGTGGATTCTCTGTGACAATCCAGAATCCAAAGAACAATCCAAACAATGGATGCACACACGTTCTCTACAAAACCAAAAAGTTCAAACAAACGTTCAACAACAGGAAGATCACGGCGACTGTTTTCTGGGATCAGAAAGGTGTGTTGCTTGTGGAGTTTATGGAGCCAGGGACTACGATCACTACAAATGTGTACTGCCAGACATTACGTAACCTGCGGCGAGGCACACAAAACAAAAGAAGGGGTATACTGCCTTCTGGAATTGTGTTGATCCATGGCAACGCGAAACCGCATGCTGCTGCCGTAACCAGGGAGCTGCTTGCTCAGTTTCAGTAGGAAGTGCTTCAGCACCCGGCATACAGCCCAGATCTAACTTCTAGTTTACTGTCATCTTTTTCGGCTGCTGAAACAAGGTCTAGGAGAACAACACTTGAGCACCAATGGAAAACTTCAAAATGTGAAAACCTATCTCCATACGCTCGTGGCAACCATTTATGAAGAGGGTATTGGAAAGCTCGTTCATCGATATGACAAATGCCTTAATCTTTATGGTGAGCATGTGAAGAAGTAACTGTGATTGTGCTTGAATTTTGGTAATAAAATGATTTTGTGATTCACATTTTTCTTGTGTTATGCTTCATTGAAGGTTGAAAAAAATAATAGTCCTCGTAGAACCACATAAATAATGTTTAAATATTATTTCAATTCATCAACATCTTTTGGTCACGCATTACTTTCAAATTTAATGAAAGTTTGGAACAAAATTTACAAATAAAGGTAGATCACAGTTAAAGACAAAAATATACTAACAACTTACATGCTTTTTGTTTTTCTTCATTGAAAACAAGTTTAAATATTTTAAAAAAAATATTTTAGACCATATTAGTAATACTTATAAACAAATTTTTTATTGACTATTTTTTAAGTTTTTATGTGAAGAGTCGTAAGTGCAACAAACTCATGTTGAACAATTGAACATCTAAGTTTTCACACATTTTTAGCTGAAGGTGCTTTAAAATCTGATTTATGGGTGGATGGAGCGTCATGGTCATTGACTTGAGCAAGTTACAACGAGTGTCTGAATTTCTTAGAACTGACAGCCATTGCATGTGCGGAATACCTTGATCAATTTGAACTGTTTTTTTTTCTAAATCATTATCGATTCAAACAATATTCGACTAGAGATATTACATTTAAATATTGACTAGATAAAACATCGACAAATTTAGAGCACATGCCTGACTAAAAGATATTGTAGAATTTCTTCTAGGTAGAGCTAGATTAATGAAATCAAAGAGTCCAAAATAGACTCCCACTATCGGTTTATTTATAAAAATCTTCCAATAACAACAGTATTTACAGTAAGACTATTCATGGCTTTGGATTGATTATTTTAACAAAAGAGACACTGACCAAAGCTTCAAACCCACTTTATTTTAAATTGTAATTTGTAACTGTTTCGGATATCTAACATATCCTTCTTCAGACACTATCGAAAATAAAAATCTATTACAGTTACAAATTACAATTTAAAATAAAGTGGGTTTTAAGCTTTGGTCAGTGTCTCTCTTGTTAAAGTATTTACAGAAATATTTTTACTACAATTTTCTCTGTTATGAGGTAGACATTGTTCGGTCGTGAACAGGATCTCTACAGAGCCCCGAAGCAGGCTAAGCCCCAAGAAGAAAAAATAGCCAAGAGTCTCGTAGCAAACTAAAGGTTGGGTTCTCCTAGTGCTCCAGGCAAGCAAGAGGAGTGAGACCAGAAAACTGGTGCCTATCTGCTGGTTGCTGTCCAATATACAGGCGTGCCGACGGTGGTGGCGCTGCAATTGCCATGTCGTCATGTGATTTGTACGAGGTGCTGGTGGTCCGTGGTCTGGTTCTTGTAGTAATCCGACAGTAATCTTGTTGTGGTGTGTAGTACTCCGATTTAAATACATGTGGTGATGTTTACAAACAGGAGTATATGGCATTGTACACAGAAGCACGTGGCACATTACAATATAAACCAAGGATGTTATAAAATAGAGGATCTGCCCATACAATAAAATCGTGAAGCCATACGTCACAGCTTCGCCACACCTACTCTGCCCGCTCCGCGCCACTAAGATCTCAATGTTTCGAGCCAACAATCATGGCGGAAACGAGAGTAGCCAATCAGACGTCCGGCTCAGACGATGCTCGGTTGTTGTTTTTTTTCGGCTTCATTGAGTTCATATAATGAAGATACATATGGACAGATCCTCTATTTTATAACATCCTTGATATAAACCGATTTTATTTCTTTTTCTTCTTTTTTTTAAACTCCTGTTTAGTCTCCTCAATTTGCAACTTTTCCGAGGTATTACGACTTGAAAAAAAATGTTTGTACATTTTTCCGCTCAACCCAGCATATACTCTGTTTTTATTCCCCCTTTTATTTTCCACACCAGTGTGCAACAAATAAATCAAATTAAGAAAGATCAAAACTTCATAATGAAAGAGTAATAATACTAAAAGTAAGAATGAAGAAGAGTTTTTCATTTGAACCTATCAAGGCCGTATTTACACATGGGCCATTACAGGCCTTGGCCCAGAGCGGCATATAGATACGATACGGGGTTTCTACATTTGTAAATATCCAATGTTTGGCTAGAAAAAAGTTACTTAATATTTCTCATAATCAACCATAATTTTACTAATTGAAATTGAAACTTATTTATTATTTTATATATTTTATATTATTATTTTTTACTTCCACTTAAATATTAGTTTTATTCTTTTTTTTCAAGCTAGCCAGCGGCTAGCACCCTGTTAGAGGGTTACGCCCTCTTTTAGGGAAGGGAATTTTATGGAGAATGGGTATTGGATGTATGAAGGATGGTCTATGGGAAGGTAGATATCAACTTATCTTTATTTAGTAATCTATAAATAAACATAGGACTTAAGGCTTTTGCAGCCTTAACAGTTTTATTCACTTCACTGCGTCTAATTTACTATAGCGTTATTTAAACGGAAGCGGCACTTTTCAATGGCCTGAGAGTGCAAAAATGTTAAATATGGTTCTGTGCCCTACATACCTAAGGAGGCAGATAGATGGAAATTGCAAATCAAGTTTTGAGAAAAGAATTGGTGGAACGAAGAGAGAAGGGAAAAATTGGGAAGATACGAAGAAAACTCACGGACACGACATCTACTGGAAAACTTAATTAAAATGAAATATTTTAGCTTAACATCCCACAATTATGCCCTTTAGGCTAAAGGAGACGATGATTAAGGCAAGTGAATGATAATGGAAGAATTAGTGGAATCAGAAAGTGGGAAGAAAAGGGAGTACCCCGAGAAAACCCACGGACATGATATTGTTCACCACAAACTTACTGGAAACTCATATGACCTAGCATCGAGTATCTTAACACCATAGATAAGTGTTCCACAATTAACTCTTTTCAAGGGGAACGAATCTTCAGACGCGAGAGAAGACGACGCTGAGACGAGGGAGCATCGTTAGACGCTCTAAATAGAAAAAGATATCTCTATCTTTGGGGAGTGAGTCTAGAGAACTTCAGGATATGTGTCTGACATGATTCTCTTAGCTGGTGTGATTTTTTTTTTCATTGGTGCGCAACGCAGCAGACACATACCCCTGGTGTTCCGTCTACGAAGCACTATGGTAGAGCAATGCTAATTTCAAATTCCCTTTGAACAAAACAACGAACGGAGAATACTGCTCTGAGTAGAGTAAAAATGCTAAGACCTGCTACTTACTTTTGATTAATTTCTAATACTGTTGGAAATACAAGAGGGTGCTATGTATATTATGAAGAAACAAAATAAGTTAGACTAGATTTAGAGACTTACGTTGTCCATTTGATTCCATTCTCGACGCAGTATTTACAGTGTCACCGAAGAGACAATACCTTGGCATCTTCAATCCTACCACTCCAGCTACGCAAGGTCCTGGAAAATACCATAATTCATATGTGTTACTAACGTTGTAAATATAGTATGAAAATATAGTCAATAAACAGAAACAAATGATAATTATACATTAAATGCATAGGGTATATGCAAAGCGTTTTTTATGCTCCTGGCCTAGAGTGCGGCGCATGATCGGAAAATGATGAGAATATGATTATTATGCATTAATGACGTTCTATCATGGACCTGCAATAGTGAGTTGCTTCAGAACGTAATGCAATATTGAAATCAGTTATTGTCAGCATACTGCTGTTATATGTAACAGGTTGTTCCCCCCAAACTTTGGGCTTGTTTCCAAATTGCCTGCTTGCTAGCGACATATCTTGGTGTCAGTAGAAGGCAGCGCTTAAATCAATGACTCCAATCCCATGTTTCTACATCTGTCTGTTCAGGGAAAACTGTGTCACTCAGTAAGGAAACGGCTTTGTCTATTTATTTATTACCAATTATTTAAATATACTTGAATATTTAAGTATAAAGTTGTAAATGAATAGGGATGGGCACGAGTCGAGCTGAGTTAAAGGTAGTTTTCTCGAGTCGAGTTCCGAGCTGAGTTACTGTTTTTGAGATCGAGTTCCAGTCGAGTCGAGTTTGATACATAGCTCGCTCGTTTAACTCGTTTTAGTTCGTTTTGAAATCATGGCCTGATTAAACTGGAAAGCGAAAGCGAAGAGAAATGTAAGCCGTAATGTGGAATACTTTTAGTGTTGTTCACGAGAGGGGACACGGCTTGCATCTCACCTCGTCTCGATAACGAGACCACAATAGATTTTTTAAAAGAAAAACACAGCCTCAAATGTCGTGAGCACCAATATATGTATATACTGTAGTTTTTACCATCAAGGCTGAGACCTGCACGGTCGTATTTCTGAATCTAAGCAGAAGCCCAACCCGGGTAATGATGTCAACGGGCTCGGCTCGATTCAACTGAGCGAACAGCTTGAGCCGGCTCGGTTGGGATGAGCCATCGGCTCGGCTCAATTGAGCTGATGGTCTGAGCCAGGTCGTTCGGGATGAGCCACCGAATCGGTTCGGCTCAGGTGAGCCATCGGCTTTTGCCGTCTTGCTTAGGTGAGGTGCTGACTCGGCTCACTTTTCGGTTCGGCTCGATAGTAGATGAGCTGTGAGCCGGGCCACTCGATCCGTTGACAACCCTAAACCCGGGCCGAGCACCGCGGTGATTCAGATAACTGCTAACTCCAGAACAGAAAAATAACAGGGTTGCAGGGGTATTCTAAGATGGATATAGGCCTATACATGATGTGTCTCATGTAACCCCTCTTTAATCAAATTGATGTCGGTATCAATTTATCTCCTGGTATACATCTTTATGCTATAGCCGTGTTGAAGCAGCTCTCACGTTATGAATACTCGTAATTAATTAATTAATTAATTAATACGTAAAATTTACCATATTTTCCAATATTTTATCATATATATATCTTATCATAGACTATATGGAGAAATTACTAATTTTTTAGTATTAACATATTGCTTTATTGTAGTCTGTTTTTCTGTTAGTATCACTCATCATAAAGAATTCTAGTGACAAAAGAAATCATACTTAACTTTAAATTATCTTCATAATTCTCTTTAGTAATATTCCTATATTGACTTTAGCTGTATAATTTTCCTATGGTATTTTTAAATTCCTCATATTTAGAATTTCTTGCGAGAAGAATAATCATCATCTAGCTTCTACATATTATTATTACCATTATTATTATTATTACTATTATTATGTTATTATTATTACCAATATTTCCAAAAAGCCTATTCCGGATAACAATGTTGTTATTTGTATAATATGGGCAGCTCGTGGAAACATAATTGTATGCCACATTTTCTGACTTTCGAGTAAGTATGAAAAGAAAGTTCATCATTCCTATGCAATTCGATACAATGACACATACCAAACAAATTTTCCCTGTGGTTTAAAACCAATCCAGTCCACCTAATAACTTAATTACCGCGGTGATTCTAGCAGACATTTGTCCGCAGACAAAACGAAATTTCCCAGGGTTGCCAGTATACATTTTAAATGTGTACCATCAAAACCAATCACGATACTTCTAGTGCAATGTCAATAACGATTCACGTCTATAACTTAATATGCACATAATATGCTAACATGTATAATATCTAATTTCATTTTCATATATATAGCGACTAATTTTTCAGAAAATAACAGAAAAATATTGCCTCCATAAAAGGTAAAAATCGTACAGTGCCAACTTTAAAATTAATAACCTCATAATTTTATATTCATCTACAGGGTCCTCACTTACAGTTTATCACCATATAAAAGTGGGATATGTATATCTCTATAAAATATGTACGAGGAAAGAACACTAATTTTTCCGATAAAAATGAGCAAAATATTCCCTCAAATTATGCTGAAAAACGTGCAGTGCCAACTTTAAAATTAATAATCTTATTATTTGATATTCATCTACAGGGTTCCCACTTACAGTTTATCACCATATAAAAGTGGGATATGTATATCTCTATAAAATATGTACGAGGAAAGAACACTAATTTTTCCGATAAAAATGAGCAAAATATTCCCTCAAACTAAGCTGAAAAACGACCAGTGCCAACTTTTAAATTAATAACCTCATAATTTTATATTCATCTACAGGGTCCCACCTTACAGTTTATCACCATATAAAAGTGCGAAATGTATATCTCTATAAAATATGTACGAGGAAACAACACTAATTTTTCCGATAAAAATGAGCAAAATATTCCCTCAAATTATGCTGAAAAACGTGCAGTGCCAACTTTAAAATTAATAATCTCATTATTTGATATTCATCTACAGGGTTCCCACTTACAGTTTAACGCCATATAAAAGTGGGATATGTATATCTCTATAAAATATGTACGAGGAAAGAACACTAATTTCTCCGATAAAAATGAGCAAAATATTCCCTCAAATTATGCTGAAAAACGAGCAGTGCCAACCTTAAAATTAATAACCTCATAATTTTATATTCATCTACAGGGTCCCCACTTACAGTTTATCACCATATAAAAGTGGGATATGTATATCTCTATAAAATATCTACGAGGAAAGAACACTAATTTTTCCGATAAAATGAGCAAAATATTCCCTCAAACTAAGCTGAAAAACGACCAGAGCCAACTTTTAAATTAATAACCTCATAATTTTATATTCATCTATAGGGTCCCCACTTACAGTTTATCACCATATAAAAGTGGGATATGTATATTTCTATAAAATATGTACGAGGAAAGAACACTAATTTTTCCGATAAAAATGAGCAAAACATTACCTCAAGTTATGCAGAAAAACAACCAGTGCCAACTTTAAAATTAATAACCTCATAATTTTATATTCATCTACAGGGTCCCCACTTACAGTTTATCACCATATAAAAGTGGGATATGTATATCTCTATAAAATATGTACGAGGAAAGAACACTAATTTTTCCGATAAAAATGAGCAAAATATTCCCTCAAATTATGCTGAAGAACGTGCAATGCCGTCTTTAAAATTAATAATCTAATAATTTTATATTCATCTACAGGGTCCCCACTTACAGTTTATCACCATATAAAAGTGGGATATGTATATCTCTATAAAATATGTACGAGGAAAGAACACTAATTTTTCCGATAAAAATGAGCAAAATATTCCCTCAAATTATGCTGAAAAACGAGCAGTGCCAACTTTAAAATTAATAACCTCATAATTTTCTATTCATCTACAGGGTCCGCACTTACAGTTTATCACCATATAAAAGTGGGATATGTATATCTCTATAAAATATCTACGAGGAAAGAACACTAATTTTTCCGATAAAAATGAGCAAAATATTCCCTCAAACTAAGCTGAAAAACGACCAGTGCCAACTTTTAAATTAATAACCTCATAATTTTATATTCATCTACAGGTTCCCCACTTACAGTTTATCACCATATAAAAGTGGGATATGTATATCTCTATAAAATATGTACGAGGAAAGAACACTAATTTTTCCGATAAAAATGAGCAAAACATTACCTCAAATTATGCAGAAAAACGACCAGTGCCAACTTTAAAATTAATAACCTCATAATTTTATATTCATCTACAGGGTCCCCACTTACAGTTTATCAGCATATAAAAGTGGGATATGTATATCTCTATAAAATATGTACGAGGAAAGAACACTAATTTTTCCGATAAAAATGAGCAAAATATTCCCTCAAACTAAGCTGAAAAACGACCAGTGCCAACTTTTAAATTAATAACCTCATAATTTTATATTCATCTACAGCGTCCCCACTTACAGTTTATCACCATATAAAAGTGGGATATGTATATCTCTATAAAATATGTACGAGGAAAGAACACTAATTTTTCCGATAAAAATGAGCAAAATATTCCCTCAAATTATGCTGAAAAACGTGCAGTGCCAACTTTATAATTAATAATCTCATTATTTGATATTCATCTACAGGGTCCCCACTTACAGTTTATCGCCATATAAAAGTAAGATATGTATATCTCTATAAAATATGTACGAGGAAAGAACACTAATTTTTTCGATAAAAATGAGCAAAATATTCCCTGAAATTATGCTAAAAAACGAGCAGTGCCAACTTTAAAATTAATAACCTCATAATTTTATATTCATCTACAGGGTCCCCACTTACAGTTTATCACCATATAAAAGTGGGATATGTATATCTCTATAAAATATGTACGAGGAAATAACACAAATTTTTCCGATAAAAGTGAGCAAAATATTCCCGCAAATTATGCTGAAGAACGTGCAATGCCGTCTTTAAAATTAATAATCTAATAATTTTATATTCATCTACAGGGTCCCCACTTACAGTTTATCACCATATAAGAGTGGGATATGTATATCTATATAAAATATGTACGAGGAAAAACAATAATTTTTCGATAAAAATGAGCAAAATATTCCCACAAATTAAGCTGAAAAACGACCAGTGCCAACTTTAAAATTAATAACCTAATAATTTTATATTCATTTACAGGGTCCCCACTTACAGTTTATCACCATATAAAAGTGGGATATGTATATCTCATTACCATATGTACGAGAAAGAGACTAATTTTTAGGAAAAAGATTAGCAAAATATGAGACTCACTGCTTTGCTGAGGTTTGCTGGTAGACTAACCAGTAATCACCATTCCAATCTAGTTTGTGTCTTTCTATACAATACATGATTTCGGCAGAATTAATATTTTCCATTGTACATAGCGAGATATTATTTCCAAATTAAAATTCATAATTAATTTTCAGTACATACAGAAAAAGCTATTTAAATACAATACTTCCTAATCAGAATTCGCAAATGATGAGAGCTACTCTGTGGCTATATGGTCTGTGTACGCTTCTCTGACACGGGATATCCTGTTCGATTCTCGGTAGGAGCTCATGCAGTTTGGATCCAACTTGTCATATAGCCTCGCTGTTGGAGAGGTCGCTACTCAATCCAATCGAACATGATGTCTTTCGACTACTAATTTAACATTAAATTTAATAGTTGAATATTAGTACTTCCCCCCACACACACATCGAGATTGTTAGATAGATGAAGTCACACCTTTAGAATTACTCACGTTCTGATATTAAAAAGAGAAGTATAACATGGCTTTCAATAGGATGTGAGCAATTATCGACAAACTGAAAATATCACGCTATTTATAAAAGAGAGACAAAGCAAGAGAAGGGGATGAAGGAAGGTTAGGGCAACTAACAGTATTGTTACTTCCAGACATACTTTCGGGCACTTGGTTCTCTCCAATCGAATATAAATAAAAATGTCCCCAATAGTAAAGATAAATAACTTTTCACTTTCGTGAAGATCACTCCTTCAACAAATAATGTCCAAGTACAGCTTTTTGATATTCTGTTTTGTCCCACGCTACATATGCAATATTTTTAGGAGAAATCATAACCAGCATAGAGGCTAGAGATGCCTACAAGGTATATTGAAGATAAAAAGTAATAATCCTGACTTTCAACAAGATACTATCTCTATATCTGTCTGTTATAACTGAGCCAAAAATTGCGTTTGAGTATCGAAATTTAGTGAAAAGTTATTGCAAATTCGAGCACCTGCTGCTTGTTATTTTAAGTATTTCCTCAATATCACAAGCACTTGTAGCAAAATGTGTTCAGAAAGTCCCTATTTTTTTCACGTGACTTAATAATTACTTGTGAAAAATAAAATGTGACAAACCACAATACATAGCCTAATGTTTCGTTCTTTGTGTATTATTTCAAACCTCAGATTGTACACATATTTAAAATTAAATTGACATAATAATCCTATTTCTCCATTAATGCTCACATACTAAGTCTAAACAGCACAATCATTATACCGCTCGTTTTAGTGTGCTCGCTTTCCACCCATAAAAGTTCTAGTTCAATTAAGGGTACCAGCTATGTTGAATACTTTTCAACATTTTATTATATCTCTTCATGATGGGGACTGTACGAACACTTACTTTGAAAACTTATGTAGGTTCTACACAGAACATACCTAACTCCAAAAATTGAAATGACACCCATTTGCAGAAAATAGGAATAAACTCATAATAGTTCATGTTAACTTGTTGTATTCCATTAAATCATTTCTCAACCTTTTGTGGTGTGGCTACTATAAATCTTTCCCAGATAAACTTTAACTTAAGGTATATTACCACAAAATATGGAATAACAATGAATACCTGACATTTAAATAATGTATGAGCTCCTCAGTGGATAAGCGGTTAGCGTACGCGCCTTTGGCGTGGGAGACCCGGGTGCGATTCCCGGCGGGAGCTCATGTGGTTCGGATTCTACGTTAATCAGTAGGTCCACGTCTCATATAGCCTCGCTGCTGAACGGGACGAGAAACTCAAAATCAACTCAACTCATTAATTAATTTATTTAACGAACGACTCAATCGTTTTACTGAGCTCTTTTGTGACTAGAGGGTTAGCGTACGTGTCTTTGGCGTGGAAGACCTGGGTTCGAATCCCGGTGGGATTCATGTGGTTCGGATTCAACGTTAATCAGTAGGTCTCGTCTCATATAGCCTAGCTGTTGAAAGGGACGTTAAACTCAGAATCAACTCAAGTTATATAGTTATACTATGTGTATAAGTAGCATGTCTATTACTGGAAGAATAATTTATATAATAATTGACGAGACTTCCTACTTAATAGTGTGTTATTTTAGTGGTATTTAAACTAGTAGAGTTTCGAAAATAATTGATATTTGATTGTTTCAATTTCGTATAACATACAAGTTTGTTTACTTTTTCTTTTTACTTTCTTCTTACTTCTTTATAACTACGCTTCCTCACAGTGAAATATGCCTCATATAATGAATATAAGAACTTTGAGTATGGAAAACATACAATTCGATGGTATCTTTACACTGAGAGAATGAAACTTTAAAATAGAACAAACCTGTTTATTTTCTGAACCAGTATGGAAACTCTTCCGACTTAGATTGGTCAAATCACTGGTTCATAAGTTGTCAAACAAATATATATATATAAATTTAAAGGAACGAATGGATTTGGTTCAAAGTGTATTTAATGAGTTAACAGTTTAAACTTCATTTGAAAAATAAAATCTGAAGTAAGATTGGGTAGTTCTCAATTCATTTTAATAAGCAGTTGGATGTTTGTAACAACATATAGTAAAATTTAAAGAAACCAGTCGTTCGGAATAGTTTAACTTTGTTTGAAAATAACCTAATCTGAGTTGAATTGGAGGATAGAGAGTTGTGAGTAGGTAATGTTTGGACCGAATTTGATTACTGTAAGTTCGGAATTAAATAAATTAAGGTCTATATTATTGGAAAGCTTCGTGATAATATGCCAAATATCATAGCTATGCCAAATTCATGAAACAGCTCCAATCATTTGTAACAACCCATGTTATTCCCATATAGCATACACCTGCAAACTATCCCCATTTTTAGAAAAATTCAATATTTAGTATACTAAATAACTATAACTTTTTTTAGCATTAAATTTATACTATTTTCCGTGATCAATTGTAGTATCGCAAAAACACAGATCCATTTGCCTGTAATGGTAAGTACGGCATTTGGATATGAACTCTAAAAAGGGGGACAAAATACTACTAATATAAAGGGGACATGTAAATACGTAATAGTGTAAAGCAAAAAAAAGTGGGGGCAGCAATTACCTCCACGCCCCTAATCGCCGATGGACAGTACACCTGTTAATGATATTCCCAATTTAACTGAATTTTAAGACATTGATGAGGAATAATTTTAGTAGTATTTAATATATATACGCTTTTTTTTAATAACTTCACTTCAGATATACAATTAGTTTCATTATATTTACATTACTGTTAGTCATCCAACGATGCGTTCAAACATAGAAAATTCACTAGCAGTCATTACATTGGCCATCAACTTAAATTAATTGGTTTACAATTAAATAAATAAAAAACACCAACTTTATTATATTTAATTTGAACATGTGGTTTGGTCCGCTCATTTGAATCATTCATTTTTTAATTTAAAAGTTGCTTTACATCGATCAAAAGTGTCTGCTTACTGTGTCAAAAGGTTTTCAGTAGACCTTACATTGAATGCTGTAAATTTCTTATATCTTATACAGTAACATGAAAGGCGGACATAGGGCTTATTTTGAAATTATACACTGAGAAAAATGTATGTGGAGTACGTAAAAACGTAGGTTACATGTGTAAATCCTGTAGTTGTTGGACTTAAGGTACAACTAAAAACGTATAATAAAAGTATAACTAAAACATACTTTCCGTATAAATGTTTCAAATAAACGTACTTTTTGTACGAACAAAAAACTGTATATAAGCGGTCATGATCTCACATAAAGATATACGCATGTAACAAACAGCTGGCGTATGTAACGTACGTATACGTATGTGGTACATGGAATACTGTTAAATGTCATACATCCAGAAACGACATGATGTAACATCTAAGTAAGGGTAGTCTGTAGCATATGGATTACTTGTGCTCCTTGCAGACTTCCGTAGTAGACATAACGATTCCGTATATTCATACAATATACCGCTGTAAGGATAACGGACTTTTCTCAGTGCATTACTTAATAAGAATATGCGTCCGGTGAAGGGGAATGTTAAAAGCTAAACAAATTTTATATATATATATATATTTACAACAATGAGGAATATCACATTCGAATCGATAAGTGTCAGTAAACTAGACAAATGTTTAAAAGGAGGATGAAAAACAGAGCCGTAGCTAGAGATTACGGCGCCCCTACACTCATCTTATCAAGTTGTTCCTTTTTTCTTTCTTTTTCTTTTTTTTCTTTATCTTTTTTTTTTTTGGCCAATAAGAAAAATAGCTGTTATACTACGTTAAATTTTTATCAAGCTGCTTGCACAGACAATTGAAACAACAAACAGTTATCATTCTGTATTCTTTTACAAATAAAAGCTGTTTTCAGGAGGCTTATTTTGGTCTTTTTGTTGAACTTCCAAAACTGCCTTTGGCTGTACAGAAATCTACTTTGAGAACAGTTATGAAAATTTACAATACTTACGTTTCATACTATCTATAAGAATTGAAATTTTAATATGATTGGAACTATGTGTCTTAAAAAATGTTCTAAATGGGTAACAGTATCAATTTCCAGTAATAATTGTAAACTTTTGTAATTTTATTCTGTATGTAACCACATAAAGAAGATTTTAATTTAGATTGTTTTACAGTAAAAAAAAAGCTTGTGAAATGTTACGGAAGCTCCGAAGGGACCTTCTTTGCGAATTTCTTAATATTGATCGATAAAGGTGAAGAATATGTTTAATGTTTGTAGTTGAAATCCAAAATATAGTTTGGCTACTACATATGCTTAAAATTATAGTACTTACTTAATTTCTTAATGACTAAAAATTTTGAATTTAAGGTTACTTATTAGTAATAAACATACAAAATATACACACACGTTATATATAAAGTGTGTGTGTACTTTGTATGTATGTAGATAGATAAAAATATCACACAAGTAGATAAGTAAGTACAAAAAAGTCCTGGCGATACAAGTAGTTAACGGAGAAATGATCCCAATCGTGTCTTCACTATTTGCATTTTCCCATTTTGCCTTATGATACTTATCACAGGAAACGTCAACCAAAAATTGGTACTTAATGACTTCGTAAGGCAAAACGGGAATTCCCCTTTCGCTTTACAATAATTTTCATATATTGGTAGCCCTGCTTTAGCAAATATAAATGTAATTAAAATGTTCAACAGAATGATACTGAAAAACTTTAAAGAAATAGGTTTCATTGAAAAAGAAGGTAACAATGTAATGGATTCGAAATCAGAACTTAGAATTAATGATAACAGAGTAGGGGTGAAATGGCGAACTTGGCCCACCATCAAAATTTTGACCCATGAATCCGACCATTATTGCTCACGAATCCGGATTTTCGACACCGTACTGCAATTCACGGGAACAAATTTATATCTAATCAGAGAAAAAAATAACAAAAACGAAAAGAAAATGAAAGAAAGAAAGAAGAAAAGAAAAACGCCATAAACATAGTCCTACAAATTCCGGATTACGTGTTTGTTTTTGTATGTAGAACAGTAGAATCACTTTTAACATTATGAACATTACATGTATTTTTTTTCTTTTACCTCAATATCAATCGTTTATTCAGCCTACAGAAATAGAATTGAAACTCCTTGAAAACAACTTAACTTGGATAAGCAACGCAGAAATTTTTTGAAGAATGAAAAAAATCTTCACCGACGCTCAATACTTATGCGTAAAGAAAGACAAATTAAAATGATAGTTCTCATAATTAGGGATGGGCAAGAGCGAGTTCGAGCGAGTTTTCTTTGAAACTCGATTCGACTCGAAACAGACATCTTTGAACTCGACTCGAGAACTCGGCTCGAAAAATTTCCTCCAACTCGACTCGAAACTCGACTAGAATTTGGTTCAAGTTTCGAGTAGAGTCGAGCAAGAAGGAGCCAAATCGAGCCGAATCGTGTGTGTAGTTCAAGTACTCTCTTCAAATATCATACATACACAATACAATTATTATCAATGACACTACTACTACTACTACAACTTATAATAATAATAATAATAATAATAATAATAATAATAATAATAATAATAATAATAATAATAATAATTATTATTATTATTATTATTATTATTATTATAATTATTATAATGGCCGCCGTCACTCATTGGTAGAGCGTTCACCTCTGGTGCATGGGGTCCCGGGTTCAATCTCTGCTCCCGCCAAGTGATCCTTGTGGTGGTCAAACACCGTGTGCATGGATTTCCTCGGGGCTCGCCCGTTTCCTCCCACTTTCTTCATTTCTCCATTTCATTCAAGTCTCATCATCCCCATCACCTTTAGCCTAGCCTACATAAGAGTGGAACGTAAAACGAAGATTTATTATTATTACAGCGTTTTTGCTTCGCAATCGGAAAGTCCCATGCTCGAATCCAGAGTTCAGTATCGTGACTGAGGTTTTCCAGGGTTTTCCTCAGTTACGTTAGGTCAATGTTGAGATGGTGCCTTAAAATACGGACCCTAGCCACCATCCTTCCAATTCCTTTCCCAATGTTGTTATTATTGTTGATTTGTTGAGTGCTCCACTGTAAGATGGCCTCTGAGATTGTATCTGGTAGCTTAGTAATAAATAAATAAATATATCTCTCATTCACTTAATTCTGCAAAAGATGGCTGATGGTGGACATGAAGTCATACGTTTCCAGGTACATATACACTACACATGTGATGCGTTAATAACGGCGTTATTTATTTAGTAGCAATTTTCATGTTCGGGCAGTTTTCAGCAGGAACTATTCACATAGTCAGATTGTGAAATTTGGAAAGTGTCCCGACCAACTTGACGCTTATAGTATTTGCTGCTTTCAAACCAGGCCCGTAGCCAGCATGCTTTATAAGGGGGAGGGTGAAGAAATGAAGACTGAGGGGACAATGACCAAGACATCAAAGAATAGCATAAAATTGTACATTTATCTATTATTTACAGAATATGTGTTTATTTTTAAATTATCGCAAGTGTAATTTTGGTTTCATTTTTGGAAGCGTAATACAAGCTTCTTTGTGAGATACTTTGTTTCATATTAATATTGAAAATGGAAGTATTTATTTTTCTAACATTACAACAAAATTATATTAAATCAATTTTAGGTTATATAAATTCAAAATAGAAATATATGTTTTATTCAACGTTTGCACTAAATTTTCTACCCTCCAAAATAAGCGGGACACTGCAGTTTATTATTATTCACAACTAACATTATGGACTATGATACTGTTGTTTTGAAGTGCACCTGGTATCGTTGGATGCTTGTCATGGTAGAAAAAATAGGTTACTGTTTGAAAGTCATGAAATGGATAAAAACAATGAAAGATATTTGGGACAACTAGCGAAAAACATATGATTTTACACAGAAATGAGTAGAATTCGTAAAGTTGAATTTAATTTTGTAAATATAATCGGAAGAATTTAATTGGTTTTGAGTCAGTTTGAAAATTCTCTTCAGCGTCACTTTTAGAGGGGAAGAAAAGTATTTTATTTGGGGGCAGGACCCCCTTCTAGCCCCTCGCTGGCTACAGGTCTGTTTCAAACAATCCGAGACTCAAGAACATTTCGAGAGTATCGAACACTTAGAGTGTCTCAAACATTTCCATAGTCTCGAACAGTTCGACTCTCGAACAATTCAAGTGTTTGAAATTTTCGAGAATCTCGAACATTTCAAATGTATTCAAAATTTCGAAAGTCTCAAACACTTAGAATGTCGCAAATATTTCCAGTATCTAACACTTTAAGTGTCTCGAATATGTAGAATCATGAACATTTCAAGTGTATTGAAAATTTAGCGAGCCTCGAACACTTAGTGTCTAAAACATTTACATAGTATCGAATCCTTCAAGTGTCTCGAACATTTCGAGTCTCGAGCACTTCAAGTGTCTCCAACATTTCGATAATCTCGAACACCGAGTGTCTCGAACATTTCGATAGTCTCGAACCATTAGAGTGTCTAAAACATTTTCATAATCTCGAACACTTCAAGTGTCTTAAACATTTCGAGTCTCGAACACTTCAATGTATTGAAAATTTCGAAATTCTCGAACACTTCGAGTGTCTCGAACATTTCGTGAGTCTCGAACCATTAGAGTGTCTAAAACATTTTTATACTCTCGAACTATTCAAGTGTCTTCAACATTTCGAGTCTCGAACACTTCAATGTATTGAAAATTTCGAAATTCTCGAACACTTCGAGTGTCTCGAACATTTCGTGAGTCTCGAACCATTAGAGTGTCTAAAACATTTTTATAGTCTCGAACTATTCAAGTGTCTCCAACATTTCGAGTCTCGAACACTTCAAGTGTATTGAAAATTTCTAGAATCTGGAACACTTCCAGTGTCTCGAACATTTCGAGAGTCTCGAACACTTCGAGTTTCTCAATCATTTCCAGTCTCGAGCCGAGTGACTTGAAAGTTTCTAAAATTTAGAACACTTCAAATGTTTAACATTTCGAAAATTTGGATAGTTCGATAAGTAGATAAAATTATTTTTTTAACCACGAAACGGTTTAGAAATTTTATTGAATTGTTATTTATTACTTGATTGAGCTCTTCCGTGGCTAAGCGGTTAGCGTATGCGCCTTTGGCGTGGAAAACCCGGGTTCAATTCCCGGCGGGAGCTCATGTGGTTCGGATTCCACGTTAATCAGTAGGTCCACGTCTCATATAGCCTCGCTGCTGAACGGGACGTTAAACTCAAAATCAACTCAACTTATTACTCGATTATCGGAACAGCCCTATTTAATGTGACATAATACATGTAGAAAATTTCTCCCTTTGATGATCTTCTAGGGGCAACTATGGAATGGTAAAATCCTGCGTCCATGGTAGAATGAAATGCGTTCATGATAATATTTTCAATTTACGGTAGTTATCAGGAGGCCCGGAACCAGCCACAGAGCTTTGGGGTGGACATGAATATGTTAGGGGGAGGAAAGTCATTAAAAATTCTATTACAAATATCTAAATTGTGTTTTTTGTATTGAGGTCTGGAGAGACCATGAAAAGTCTCGGGGGGCCATGCCCCCTAGCCCCTCTCTGATTTCGGGCTTGGTTATCAGTCAGTATAGTATATTGAAGGAATATTAAAGTTTCATTTAAAACTGTTCTTTCATGTGCAGAAGTGTTTATTCATCTTTTCTCTCATTCATGTAATAAAAATAGATATAGGTAATATTTAATGTGTTGGAAATTAACCAAACACTCATGTTGTTCCATCCTCAAGTAGCAAAATAAAGGAAGAAAGAAAACAACTCCTTCCCACAGCTTGGTGATGTAAATATGGAAAAACTGACCGCCAAAGAAACTGCGTGTTGTGGGGCGTGGTCAAAAGTGATTAGCAGCTAGCATTTTACTACATGAATCAGACGGTCAGGTGGAATAAATTTCCTTCAACCTCACCGAAAGAGAACTTAAACAAGGGAAAAGAGAAATGTATAGTTCCATAAATCTATCAACCAAATGTCCAAATGTTGAAAATGAATTTGAAAAGACAGCATAGACATCAATGTATACGGTTCACATAAAGAGGAATGAACAGCTGTAGTTTTCAAGAGATTTCATTGAATAGATAGATTCTTATTCCACCCTTCTCCCGCCGACTACTTACATCTACTGGGTTTCCTGATTCAAGAGCAGTGATGACAGTTGGAGGGAAATGTTATTTCATATCGGCTGCGAAGAGGACATTCTCATCTATTCTATTATGTTTTGAAATTCATTCATTTTATCCAATGAACATGCTCTTTCACGCACAATTCTTCCACTGACTCATCAAAAGGTTGACGAACTTCGGCTACATCTAAGCAGATATAAGCGGCAAGTACATGCCAGAAGGAAATGACGAGATAAAAGTCGGCAAAGACACAATAAAACAGATGTGTCTGCTACCACGGATTCTTGCTGCGAATTGACCGTGAGAAGACAACAAGTAATTTCCCTTTGCTACAAATATTTCTAGCACCGTGACATGAATTTGAAGTTTCAAAAACAAATATGTTGCTTTCAATATTCAATAAACAACATATTAGTAGTTATATAATAGTTTAATTGAAGGTCAATTCCGAACTTTCTTTTAACAGCCTGTTCATCAATTTATACATTATAATTAGCATACACATATTATTATCATCACATATTATTATACTATTTATATCTACTATATATTCATTTTGCATATTTCACTATTATTAAAAACCATCTTTATGCCATTGTAATTCGTAAAAAGCTGTTTTAATAATAGAAATTAGAATCTTCATCTCAATTCATATACATATAGGCATCATACAATAATCTATTAGACACGGTTTCATAAGACTGCTCATTATGTTATCTGATATATTAATTTTACACAAAATATAAAAATATAAACTACAATTGGTAGAGCTTTGACGTTTAATTCGAGGCACACATATTTTAACGACACATTTTACTATAATCCATATTAACTAACTCACAAAATATCTTTTTTACTATATAATTTATATCAGTTTCTTTATCCAATAACGATTTGAAAAATTTAAATTTCATGTATATTTTAATTTTAGTATCTGAGAATACAGACTAGTGTCAAAATTTCCCTTGTACAAATACTATGTAATGCGCTGAGGTGTAACAATACAATAGCGGCGCATTACAGTTGGAGACACTTGAAGTGTTCGAGACTCGAAATGTTCGAGATACTTGAAGTATTCGATACTATATAAATGTTTTAGACACTCAAGCGCTCGAGACTCGCGAAATTTTCAATACACTTGAAATGTTCAGGATTCTACATATTCGAGACACTTAAAGTGTTAGATACTGGAAATATTTGAGACACTCTAAGTGTTCGAGACTTTCGAAATTTTCAATACATTTGAAGTGTTCGAGATTCTCGAAAAATTCAATACACTTGAATTGTTCGATACTATGGAAATGTTTGAGACGCTCTAAGTGTTCGATACTCTCGAAATGTTCTTGAGTCTCGGATTGTTTGAAACAGACCCGTAGCCAAGGAGGGGCTAGAGGGGATACTGCCCCCACATAAAATACTTTTCTTCCCCTCTAAAAGTGACGCTGAAGAGAATTTTCAAACTGACTCAAAACCAATTAAATTCTTCCGATTATATTTACAAAATTAAATTCAACTTTACGAATTCTACTCATTTCTGTGTAAAATCATGTTTCTCGCTAGATGTCCCAAATATCTTTCATTGTCTTTATCAATTTCAAGACTTTCAAAGAGTAACCTATTATTGCTATCATGACAAGCATCCAATGATACCAGGTGCACTTCAAAACAACAGTATCATAGTCCATAATGTTAGTTGTGAATATTAATAAACTGCAGTGTCCCGCTTATTTTGGAGGGTAGAAAATTTAGTGCAAACGTTGAATAAAACATATATTTCTATTATGAATTGATATAACCTAAAATTGATTTAATATAATTTTGTTATAATGTTAGAAAAATAAATACTTCCATTTTCAATATTAATATGAAACAAAGTATCTCGCAAAGAGCTTGTATTACGCTTCCAAAAATGAAACCAAAATTACACTTGCGATAATTTAAAAATAAACACATATTCTGTAAATAATAGATAAATGTACAATTTTATGCTATTCTTTGATGTCTTGGTCATTGTCCCCTCAGTCTTCATTTCTTCACCCTCCCCCTTATAAAGCATGCTGGCTACAGGCCTGGTTTGAAAGCAGTAAATACTATAAGCGTCAAATTGGTCGGGACACTTTCAAAATTTCACAATGTGACTATGTGAATCGTTCCTGCTACGTTCCTGCTGAAAACTGCTCGAAATTTTACATTACTGCTAGGCAGGGGTGTAACCAGCAGGTTTATGTAGGAGGTGCCCGTCGTTCTTGAAGGGAGCTAGCTACAATGTACAAAAAGAACGTGTTGCAGTTAGTATTTTTGAGGCCTGAAAAAAACCGGAAAATTTAGGTTTCCTTCCGGAAAAATAAAAACACTGCTTTTTAGCTTTTCTCCTTCTTCTTCTTCTTCTTCTTCTTCTTCTTCTTATTATTATTATTATTATTATTATTATTATTATTATTATTATTATTTTATTTATTTTTTTTTTTTGCTTTTTCTCCATAAATTATATTCCAGGCAGTTTTTATCATGTTTAACCAAGAACAAACATTATACCTTTGTGTATAACTATTTCAATTTAAGCCCTTGTACACAGAACCTATCTATAAAGATAACCAAGGAAGTTATATCGCTTTCTCACCCACCACCTTCGAATATCGATATGTCACCAAAGGGCTAAGACGTACTTAAAAGATCAATCCTTATCATAAAATAGTCCCCTTCAGCATCGATGATCTTCTGCCAACGTTCTGGGAGGCCATGGATCCCATCGCGGTAGAATTTAGTGGACCGTGAAGCGAAGATATCAAGTGCATTTTGCACCTCTACTAGGGATTTGAACTGGCGTCCTGTAGGGTGACTGTCCATAGAAGGTATGGTATCGAGACGAGACGAGACGAGACTGTGTAAGTCTCAGTCTCGTCTCGGTTGATAAGTGGCGATCTCGGTCTCGATCTAGTCTCGAGTCAAAAATCGCCGTCTCGGTCTCGGTCTCGTCTCGGTCAACAGATGCTTGTCTCGATCTCGGTCTCGGTCTCAAAGGCCAAGTCTTGGTCTCGTCTCGGGTCTCGTCTCGAAGGTATCGAAATAAATAGTATGAATTAAAATTGTGAAAGTATTATTATCGTACAGTCTGTTGTTTCCGCTTCTTACTTTTTGCCTTCATTCTTGGCTTAGAATTATGGTATGATGTACCTCTTCGTAGCTGATTTGCTAGCGCTAATTCTTTCGATGTGTGTGTTCCAGGTTCAATCATCAGTGGATATAACATACTTGGGACAAAACCCTAATAGTAACTCATATTTCACTTTCAGCAATAGACTTCGTCTCAAATAGTCTCAGTACTACCTATACAATTAACCTCTATTAAATGAACTCTAGTACTATACAGTAGTTTATTTCCTTCCTCTCAATCAGAATTGTTCGATACCTCCTAACGGATAACGCAACACATAACAGCACAATTGTATTTAATAGCACCGAAATTGAAATTTTATAATTTCGCAGTTATTATCAAAAACATTCTGCTTTGATTGCCATTTTAAAATCAGAATATAACGTTCATTATCTTAACAAATAGAGTAAATTTTTACTACCATATATTTTGTTTCAAATTGATCAAATGCTTTATTACCGTTTCACCTCTCAGTGTTTAGTTGACACTTTAAAACAAGCACTTCCTTAACCTTATGGTGGGAGCTACGGCACTTATCTTTGCTATCTGTGGTCTCGAGTTGGATCACCAAACAAGTTAGATTCAAAGTCTTATGTTTCGTATAGTTCGCGTCTCACTTTAAGTACATTCTGTTTCTTATACAAGTTTATAAGGTCGTAATGTATTATATAAGGATATATCCAGTGCCATAACATAGATTAAGCTTATTCCTGAGTTCTCAGCGGTGCATGTGATCTTTATTCGAGAAAACTAATCATGCGTTCATTACGCTGAAATTTTATACTGAAATTTTACGCTGAAAATTACTTGCGAAACATGGACATACATATTATGTAAGTATATAGGTAATTCGAGCTATATGTATCTATTTTCTCTGTCCCGGCAAAACAAGTGATTCTTACTTCCTAGTTTTCTTATGTATTATTTTTTTTCGCTGCACGAGTTTCGTTAAATTTTGGATCTGTTTTCACCCTACTGTACCTAGTAAAAGTTATGTATACCTTTACATGAACTTTAGAGATAGACTATGCTAAGTCATTTTTTGGTCGAAATTGAGTTAAGAATACGTTATTAATAGACTATGTTCTTTCTAGTGGTGAACAATGTAAGTCAAAAAGCATCCTATTACTTTGTAACTACTTAGTATAGTTTGAAAACAGTCCTATAGGTCTTACTTAAGGAACTGGGTTTTCGCTTCTCTTGTAAAATTACGAAATTATAACTTGGTTTAGTTTACCTCTGAGGTCCAGATATAATAAAATCATAGCCATAATCATAATCAACCATTGACAGTCCACTGCAGGATGAAGGTCTTTCCAAGTCTTCTCCACAACTATCTATCTTGAGCAGTTTTTTTTCAGGTTACTGCCCAGTTGTTCTTGATTTCGTCAAACCTTCTTGTATAAGGACGTTTCCTAGGCTGTATTTATCTCTTGGTATCCTGTCTAGAATATTATTTTTGTCTATCGATCATAATTTCTTGCAATATATCCAGCACAGCCCATGTTAAAAATTCTTCAATTAGTACCAGTCATTAGTTGCCAAATAATTCATTTCTATATATTTGGCCTACAAATAGTTCAAATCCGCTACTTTTGGAGCAAATGCACGCTACTTTTTGATCTTCGAATCTGGCAACACTGACTCAATGATTTAAATCAACACAATGTGAAGATCTCCATTTGGTCTAGCTGCTAGCACGCCTGACTTCGGTTCGGTGGTCCCGAATTCGATTTCCGGCGTGGGTACAGTTGAACGACCGAAGTGGTTCGGATTCCATTATTATCATTAGCTCCACGTCTCCTTTAGATGCCCTAGCATAATCATGGGACGTTAAACTGAAACAAAACAAACAAAAAAATCAACACAATATGTATTACTAACTGCAAGTCCTTTACTGCATATAGCTATATGGTATGGATCGAGTTTGAGGTGATCGGTGGTCAAACGAAAACAAGTGAAATGTAACTAGGGTGTATTTAGAACTTTTAATTAAGCACGGTTTTAATGTAAAGTGTAGACCAAACCTAGGGCTTAGAAGGAACAACCAATATTACTGAAAAGTTATGTTACATTTAATTTCAGTTAGAATTTGCATTTACATGTATTGCTGGAACGAAAACTTCGACATTAACATTATAAATAGCCCAAAAATGGAACAGGAACAGGAACAGGAATGGAACAGGTGATAATCGGACGCTGCAATGTCTGGGGAATATGGTAGATACAATAGTGTTTCCCATCCAAGGCGTAGAATGGTGACCCGGGTCATCCTAGCCACGTGAGTTCTAGCGTTGTCATGTAATAGGAGGACATTTTTGAGATTTAGAAGTGTTGACTTCAGAGTTTTTAGTTTTTTTTCAAACAGGGCTCAACTGCTGACAGTACACAGACGCATTGATGCTCTGACCAGCTGGTAGCAGTTCTCGATGCACGATGCCGCGAGCAGTCCACCAAACACACAGGAGAATCTGGTGCAGTGCTAGTTTTGGCTGTTTTGGAAACTGCTCATAAGATGCTAACCAACGATGGAGGGAACCTAGAGCTTCGTACAGGACCCACTTCTTATCGCATTCAACACCCTGTCCAGAAATAGCTCCTCCCTCAGACGAAACAGCAAAGCAACACAGGTATCTGCTCGCGTTGTCTTCTGGCCCGGAGTCAAATCATGTCAGACCCATCGACCCAACGTGTAGTGCATCCCAAGTTGATGGAGGTGCTGCCGATTTTTTTCTCCACTCATACTGAATTGTAACCCCAGTTTCTCACATGTCTGGCCACTGTTCACCTCAATTGCTGCATGAAGATCTTCATTTGTACATGTATTGGTCGTCCTGGACGTGGTACGTCTTGGAGTGTTTCGTCATGGTCCTTAAACTTCTTAAACCACCGCTGCACTTTCCTCGTAGTCACGATACCTTCAGCAAAGGCCTGGCATAACTTCTGCCCCGTAGCAGCGCTGTTTGACCCCAGTAAGAAGTTGTACAGCATAAACGCTCTTATCACGTGGTGTGGAGGTCTCCTGTTCACTCTGTCCTTACGCAGGTTTACGGTGTAACTGAACTGCCAGAATCAGGTAGTACGTTGGATATACCCACATCAACAACTGACCTTCGCCATATTTTCATTCGCATTCATCTCACGGTGAGAGGGGCCAAGTGAATACTGACCTCCACAGAAAGCGACAGTACTTTCTTGGTTACCTTTATACTACCATAAAACAATGGTACTAAAATAATTAGTAAGAACGTTATATGTTTTATATACTGTACCTACTGTTTTAAAAACATTTTTTATCAGATGGAAAATTTGGTAAAAAACTTTCTTTTTCAGTTTTCAGTTAGGATTTCATTCGCTCTTTTTAATGCAACCTGGTGTAAAACAAGAAGTGAGATACACCTGTTAATAAAATAATTGTTTTTTTTTAGTCACGAATAATAAATAAATATTTTTGTCTGGAAGTCTTAAAGAAATTAATAGAAATTACAAAGAAAATCAGTCTTATGTATAAAGGTAACCAAGGTGTTTTTTTTGAGAACTGTTCCATTGGCCCTCACAGAGTGAGTTGAATGCGACAGAAGATAAGAGGAAGACCAGTTGTTGGTGTGGGTATATCCAATACACTACTTGGTTGTGGCAGTCCAGTTACACCGTGAAATTGCGTAAGGATGAGTGAACATGGGACCTCCACAGAGCGTCATAAGGACGTGTATTCTGTACGAGTTCAAACTGGGGTCAAACGCCATGCAGCGGGGCGGAAGATATACCAGGCCTTTGGAGAGGGTTTCGTGACTACGTGGACAGTGCAGCGGTGGTTTAACTAGTTTGAGGATGGTGACGAAACACTCGAAGACGCACCGCGTGCCGGAAGACCAACACATGTGAAAATGAAGATCTTCAGAAACCAATTGAAGCGAACAATGGCCAGACATGTGAGGAATTGCAACTACAATTCAGTATGAGTGGAGAAAAAATTCGGCAGCAAGTCCATCAACTTGGGAAACACTACAAGTTTTGTCGATGGGTCTGACATGATTTAACTCCGGGCCAGAAGGCAACGCGAGCAGACACCTGTGTTTCTTTGCTGTTTCGTCTGAGGAAGGAGCTATTTGTGGACAAGGTTTGACATGTGATAAGAAGTGGGTCATGTTCGAACCTCCACGGCCCCGTCATCATTAGTTAGCACCCCATGAACAGTTTCCAAAACAGCCGAAACTAGCACTGTCCTCCTGTCGCACTGTCCTGACCGCAGCAGAAGATCCTCCTGTGTGTTTAGTGAGCTGCTCGCGGCATCGTGCATCAGGTACTGCTACCAGCTGGTCAGAGCATCAATGCACCTGTGTTCTGTCAGCAGTTGAGCCGTGTTCAAGAAAAACTCAAAACTCTGGAGCCAGCACTTCTGAATCGCAAAAGGATCCTTCTGTTACAGGACAACGCTAAGCTCCACGTAGCTAGGATGACCCGTGACACCATTCTACGCTTTGGATGGGAAACAGTATTGCATTCGCCATACTTCACGGACATTGTAACGTCCGTTTATTACCTGTTTCATTCTTTGGACTAGGGATGGTACCGAGACCGAGACGGACATTTATATACCGAGACGAGACCGAGACGGACTTTTACATACCGAGACGAGACCGAGACCGAGACAAACCTCTATAAATCGAGACGAGACCGAGACGAGACCTTGGTCAGTCTTGGTCTCGTCTCGAATATTGGTAGTTATTTTGCCTTTACTCAAGATTTGTTTCTTTGCTGTATGAGATAATATGGGAACGGTTGACTGATGTACAGTGGCGTATTTAGGGGGTAGGTATCGGGCTCAAGCCCCTCCCGAAATAAATTTGTAATCATTTTTTCGCATTGCACGTACGACACAAATGTTTGTTACCCGTTCCTCAAACCTCTCCCGAAACAAAATCCACTGCCGTTGTATGTAATCTCTCTCTCTCTGTATATATATATACAGGCGCGGATCCAGGATATGATCAAGGGAGGGGCTAAACCATACTTTGCCTCTTTATCCAGTGTAAAGCAGGGTTGAAGCTCATTGTATTCAGTGTATACCTGAGCCTTAAGGGGGGATATAGCCCCTATAGCCCTTCCCTTTTATCCACGCGTATATATAAACAAGTAGTGTTACCAACGCAAAATAAAGTATTTTCTCAAATTGCACTATGTAAGGTATTCCCTATTTCTAATTTAGATATTAAATAAAAACTTAATACCACATACATTATTCAGTGTAACAAAGGATAATACAGTATCACTAACATCAACATTTTGGAGACCTCTTATAACTGTAATAGCATAGACGGTGCAATGCTCATGATTTGTATCTTAGCATCAAATACTATGATTATTATAATGTATTTCGAATGAATGAAGGAACAAAGTTACAAGAAATGAAAAATTTAACTTTTTCTAAAGACTTTACTTCGAAAACGTGCTGACATATCACTTCTCATCATGTAGATGCTTCCAAAAGACTTAAGGGATCATGATGTCATTTACAACAATTGTTATTTCAAACCGTTTCAGAGATACCAAACACTTGGATAGTGATTGTTATACTGCTTAAAATAATGGATTTGTGTTGCTTCTATAACATTACAAGAATATTTTTTGTGGTTTTAATTACAAGTCGCAGATCCATTATTTTAAGTAGTGTTGCCAACTTAAATAAATTGCTAAATATTATTCTAAATAAGTGCAAACAATGTAACTATGTAACTAAGATGCAAAATATTTTAATAACTCGTAATATGTTTTATGGTGAAGAATGTTTTCAAAAGATGACGTTTTTCATAAATCGCAAAAATGTCCTCCTATTACATGACAACGCTAGGACTCACGTGGCTAGGATGACCCGGGTCACCATTCTACGCATTGGATGGGAAACACTTGTATCTACCATATTCCCCGGACATTGCAGCGTCCGATTATCACCTGTTCCATTCTACACGGCCCACCAAGTTATACGGTGATGGAATTCATGTCCTTCCAGAAATTTGGAAGAACGTGTTCTATGCTGATGCGGACAATTTTGATCTTCCAGGTACGTCCAAGTGGCATGAAAAAGTGGTTGATGAAAAAGTGACAGAACTTTCTTCTTTACCTTTATATTTATAGTACCTTGTTAAAACGTTTGTCTTCAAACTGCCAAATATAAATCGCATTGAATTGTGTAATCTGCTGTCACAAGAAAAAAGTATACCATACCATTCTCCGATCGGTATAGGGAAGATTTACTGTACAATTTGTACAATTGTACAAGACTGTACAATTTTTCGATCGGTATGGTAAAATAGTACTTTTCCATACAATTTTACCGTTAATTATTAATTATATATAAACTTTGTTTTTTCTGAATGACTGAAGCGAGGCAATCTTACGATGATGTTACAAAGTTTTCGTTTCGGGGGGCAGGAAATCATTTGGGGGGCCTGACCCAGATGGGCCCTCCGTGGCTACACCCCTGCTGCTAGATAAATAACGTCGTTATTAACGTTTCAAATCTTCCGTCCAACTTGACGTCAAGTTGGCCGGGACATAAATCTAAAATTTTAAAATTTTATAATCTGACTACGTCAATCGCTCCAGCTGAAAACTGCCCGAACATAAGAGTTGCACCTAAATGTATAACGCAGTTATTAACGTTTCAAATGTACCGGCCATTTTGACGTGGAGTTGGACCGGATATAATCTTAAAATTTTTAAATCTGACTACAAAAATAGTTCCAGTTACGTTCCTGCTGAAAACTGCCCAAACATGAACGTTACATCTAAATAAATAACGCCTGTTATCAATATTCCAAACGTTCCAGTCAACGTGATGTGAAGTTGGCCGGAACATAATCTTCACCTTTTATAGTTTCGTAATCTGAATCTGTGAACCGTTTGAGTTGATTTTGTGTTTAACGCCCCCATCAGCAGCGAGGGTATATGAGACGTTGACCTACCGAATAACGTAGAATCCGAACCACATGAGCTTCCGCCGGGACTCAAACTCGGTAGTTACAAGCCAAAGACGCGTACGCTAACCGCATAGCCACAGAGGACCTCTGTAAATATTTTGAGTTTAGATATTTTGTTTTGATAGGAATAGCATTTTCCAAAAGAAAAGAATTGTTGGTCACAATAATAATAATAATAATAATAATAATAATAATAATAATAATAATAATAATAATAATAATAATAATAATAATATGACTTTTGAACTTGGCACTCTACGTTTTTTAACTTCATTTGAGGGAATATTTTGCTCATCGTTATCCGAAAAATTAGTGTTTTTACCTCGTTATTTTTTCATAGAGATATAAATAGGCCACTTTTAAATAATGATAAATTGTTAGTGGGGACCCTGTAGATAAATGTAAAATTATTAGATTATTAATTCTAAAGTTGGCACTGCACGTTTTTCAGCATAATTTGAGGGAATATTTTGCTCATGTTTATCCGAAAAGTTAGTGTACTTCCCTCGTACATATTTTATAGAGATATACATATCCCACTTTTATATGGTGATAAACTGTAAGTGGGGATCCTGTAGATAAATATAAAATTATGAGGTTATTAATTTTAAAGTTGCCACTGGTCGTTTTTCAGCATAATTTGAGGGAATATTTTGCTCATTTTTATCGGAAAAATTAGTGTTCTTTCCTCGTACATATTTTATAGAGATATACATATCCCACTTTTATATGGTGATAAACTGTAAGTGGGGACCCTGTAGATGAATAGAAAATTATGAGGTTATTAATTTTAAAGTTGGCACTGCACGTTCTTCAGCATAATTTGAGGGAATATTTTGCTACTTTTATATGGTGATAAACTGTAAGTGGGGACCCTGCAGATGAATATAAAATTATGAGGTTATTAATTTAAAAGTTGCCACTGGTCGTTTTTCAGCTTAGTTTGAGGGAATATTTTGCTCATTTTTATCGGAAAAATTAGTGTTCTTTCCTCGTACGTATTTTATAGAGATATACATATCCCACTTTTATATGGTGATAAACTGTAAGTGGGGACGCTGTAGATGAATAGAAAATTATGAGGTTATTAATTTTAAAGTTGGCACTGCTCGTTTTTCAGCATAATTTGAGGGAATATTTTGCTCATTTTTATCGGAAAAATTAGTGTTCTTTCCTCGAACATATTTTATAGAGATATACATATCCCACTTTTATATGGTGATAAACTGTAAGTGGGGACCCTGTAGATGAACAGAAAATTATGAGGTTATTAATTTTAAAGTTGGCATTGACGTTTTTCAGCATAATTTGAGGGAATATTTTGCTCATTTTTATCGAAAAAATTAGTGTTCTTTCCTCGTACATATTTTACAGATATACATATCCCACTTTTATATGGTGATAAACTGTAAGTGGGGACCCTGTAGATGAATATAAAATTATGACGTTATTAATTTTAAAGTTGGCACTGCTCGTTTTTTAGCATAATTTCAGGGAATATTTTGCTCAATTTTTATCGAAAAAATTAGTGTTCTTTCCTCGTACATATTTTATAGAGATATACATATCTTACTTTTATATGGCGATAAACTGTAAGTGGGAACCCTGTAGATGAATATAAAATTATGAGGTTATTAATTTAAAAGTTGGCACACGTCGTTTTTCAGCTTAGTTTGAGGGAATATTTTGCTCATTTTTATCGGAAAAATTAGTGTTCTTTCCTCGTACATATTTTATAGAGATATACATATCCCACTTTTATATGGCGATAAACTTTAAGTGGGAACCCTGTAGATGAATAGAAAATTATGAGGTTATTAATTTTAAAGTTGGCACTGCTCGTTTTTCAGCATAATTTGAGGGAATATTTTGCTCATTTTTATCGGAAAAATTAGTGTTTTTTCCTCGTACATATTTTATAGAGATATACATATCCCACTTTTATATGGTGACAAACTGTAAGTGGGGACCCTGTAGATGAATAGAAAATTATGAGGTTATTAATTTTAAAGTTGGCACTGCTCGTTTTTCAGCATAATTTGAGGTAATATTTTGCTCATTTTTATCGGAAAAATTAGTGTTCTTTCCTCGTACATGTTTTATAGAGATATACATATCCCACTTTTATATGGTGATAAACTGTAAGTGGGGACCCTGTAGATGAACAGAAAATTATGAGGTTATTAATTTAAAAGTTGGCACTGGTCGTTTTCCAGCTTAGTTTGAAGGAATATTTTGCTCATTTTTATCGAAAAAATTAGTGTTCTTTCCTCGTACATATTTTACAGATATACATATCCCACTTTTATATGGTGATAAACTGTAAGTGGGGACCCTGTAGATGAATATAAAATAATGAGATTATTAATTTTAAAGTTGGCACTGCTCGTTTTTCAGCATAATTTGAGGGAATATTTTGCTCATTTTTATCGGAAAAATTAGTGTTCTTTCCTCGTACATATTTTATAGAGATATACATACCCCACTTTTATATGGTGATAAACTGTAAGTGCGGACCCTGTAGATGAATATAAAATTATGAGGTTACTAATTTTAAAGTTGGCACTGGTCGTTTTTCAGCTTAGTTTGAGGGAATATTTTGCTCATTTTTATCGGAAAAATTAGTGTTCTTTCTTCGTACATATTTTATAGAGATATACATATCCCACTTTTATATGGTGATAAACTGTAAGTGGGGACCCTGTAGATGAATAGAAAATTATGAGGTTATTAATTTTTATGTTGGCACTGCTCGTTTTTCAGCATAATTTGAGGGAATATTTTGCTCATTTTTATCGAAAAAATTAGTGTTATTTCCTCGTACATATTTTATAGAGATATACATATCCCACTTTTATATGGCGATAATCTTTAAGTGGGAACCCTGTAGATGAATATCAAATAATGAGATTATTAATTTTAAAGTTGGCACTGCACGTTTTTCAGCATAATTTGAGGGAATATTTTGCTCATTTTTATCGGAAAAATTAGTGTTCTTTCCTCGTACATATTTTATAGAGATATACATACCCCACTTTTATATGGTGATAAACTGTAAGTGCGGGCCCTGTAGATGAATATAAAATTATGAGGTTACTAATTTAAAAGTTGGCACTGGTCGTTTTTCAGCTTAGTTTGAGGGAATATTTTCCTCACTTTTATCGGAAAAATTAGTGTTCTTTCTTCGTTTATATTTTATAGAGATATACATATCCCACTTTTATATGGTGATAAACTGTAAGTGCGGACCCTGTAGATGAATATAAAATTATGAGGTTACTAATTTTAAAGTTGGCACTGGTCGTTTTTCAGCTTAGTTTGAGGGAATATTTTGCTCATTTTTATCGGAAAAATTAGTGTTCTTTCTTCGTACATATTTTATAGAGATATACATATCCCACTTTTATATGGTGATAAACTGTAAGTGGGGATCCTGTAGATAAATATAAAATTATGAGGTTATTAATTTTAAAGTTGCCACTGGTCGTTTTTCAGCATAATTTGAGGGAATATTTTGCTCATTTTTATCGGAAAAATTAGTGTTCTTTCCTCGTACATATTTTATAGAGATATACATATCCCACTTTTATATGGTGATAAACTGTAAGTGGGGACCCTGTAGATGAATAGAAAATTATGAGGTTATTAATTTTAAAGTTGGCACTGCACGTTCTTCAGCATAATTTGAGGGAATATTTTGCTACTTTTATATGGTGATAAACTGTAGGTGGGGACCCTGCAGATGAATATAAAATTATGAGGTTATTAATTTAAAAGTTGCCACTGGTCGTTTTTCAGCTTAGTTTGAGGGAATATTTTGCTCATTTTTATCGGAAAAATAAGTGTTCTTTCCTCGTACGTATTTTATAGAGATATACATATCCCACTTTTATATGGTGATAAACTGTAAGTGGGGACCCTGTAGATGAATAGAAAATTATGAGGTTATTAATTTTAAAGTTGGCACTGCTCGTTTTTCAGCATAATTTGAGGGAATATTTTGCTCATTTTTATCGGAAAAATTAGTGTTCTTTCCTCGAACATATTTTATAGAGATATACATATCCCACTTTTATATGGTGATAAACTGTAAGTGGGGACCCTGTAGATGAACAGAAAATTATGAGGTTATCAATTTTAAAGTTGGCATTGACGTTTTTCAGCATAATTTGAGGGAATATTTTGCTCATTTTTATCGAAAAAATTAGTGTTCTTTCCTCGTACATATTTTACAGATATACATATCCCACTTTTATATGGTGACAAACTGTAAGTGGGGACCCTGTAGATGAATATAAAATTATGACGTTATTAATTTCAAAGTTGGCACTGCTCGTTTTTTAGCATAATTTCAGGGAATATTTTGCTCAATTTTTATCGAAAAAATTAGTGTTCTTTCCTCGTACATATTTTATAGAGATATACATATCTTACTTTTATATGGCGATAAACTGTAAGTGGGAACCCTGTAGATGAATATAAAATTATGAGGTTATTAATTTAAAAGTTGGCACTGGTCGTTTTTCAGCTTAGTTTGAGGGAAGATTTTGCTCATTTTTATCGGAAAAATTAGTGTTCTTTCCTCGTACATATTTTATAGAGATATACATATCCCACTTTTATATGGCGATAAACTTTAAGTGGGAACCCTGTAGATGAATAGAAAATTATGAGGTTATTAATTTTAAAGTTGGCACTGCTCGTTTTTCAGCATAATTTGAGGGAATATTTTGCTCATTTTTATCGGAAAAATTAGTGTTTTTTCCTCGTACATATTTTATAGAGATATACATATCCCACTTTTATATGGTGACAAACTGTAAGTGGGGACCCTGTAGATGAATAGAAAATTATGAGGTTATTAATTTTAAAGTTGGCACTGCTCGTTTTTCAGCATAATTTGAGGTAATATTTTGCTCATTTTTATCGGAAAAATTAGTGTTCTTTCCTCGTACATGTTTTATAGAGATATACATATCCCACTTTTATATGGTGATAAACTGTAAGTGGGGACCCTGTAGATGAATAGAAAATTATGAGGTTATTAATTTAAAAGTTGGCACTGGTCGTTTTCCAGCTTAGTTTGAAGGAATATTTTGCTCATTTTTATCGAAAAAATTAGTGTTCTTTCCTCGTACATATTTTATAGAGATATACATATCCCACTTTTATATGGCGATAAACTTTAAGTGCGAACCCTGTAGATGAATATGAAATAATGAGATTATTAATTTTAAAGTTGGCACTGCACGTTTTTCAGCATAATTTGAGGGAATATTTTGCTCATTTTTATCGGAAAAATTAGTGTTCTTTCCTCGTACATATTTTATAGAGATATACATACCCCACTTTTATATGGTGATAAACTGTAAGTGCGGACCCTGTAGATGAATATAAAATTATGAGGTTACTAATTTTAAAGTTGGCACTGGTCGTTTTTCAGCTTAGTTTGAGGGAATATTTTGCTCATTTTTATCGGAAAAATTAGTGTTCTTTCTTCGTACATATTTTATAGAGATATACATATCCCACTTTTATATGGTGATAAACTGTAAGTGGGGACCCTGTAGATGAATAGAAAATTATGAGGTTATTAATTTTTATGTTGGCACTGCTCGTTTTTCAGCATAATTTGAGGGAATATTTTGCTCATTTTTATGGAAAAAATTAGTGTTCTTTCCTCGTACATATTTTATAGAGATATACATATCTTACTTTTATATGGCGATAATCTTTAAGTGGGAACCCTGTAGATGAATATCAAATAATGAGATTATTAATTTTAAAGTTGGCACTGCACGTTTTTCAGCATAATTTGAGGGAATATTTTGCTCATTTTTATCGGAAAAATTAGTGTTCTTTCCTCGTACATATTTTATAGAGATATACATACCCCACTTTTATATGGTGATAAACTGTAAGTGCGGTCCCTGTAGATGAATATAAAATTATGAGGTTACTAATTTAAAAGTTGGCACTGGTCGTTTTTCAGCTTAGTTTGAGGGAATATTTTGCTCATTTTTATCGGAAAAATTAGTGTTCTTTCTTCGTACATATTTTATAGAGATATACATATCCCATTTTTATATGGTGATAAACTGTAAGTGGGGACCCTGTAGATGAATAGAAAATTATGACGTTATTAATTTTTATGTTGGCACTGCTCGTTTTTCAGCATAATTTGAGGTAATATTTTGCTCATTTTTATCGGTAAAATTAGTTCTTTCCTCGTACATATTTTATAGAGATATACATATCCCACTTTTATATGGTGATAAACTGTGAGTGGGGACCCTGTAGATGAATAGAAAATTATGAGGCTATTGATTTAAAAGTTGGCACTGGTCGTTTTTCAGCTTAGTTTGAGGAAATATTTTGCTCATTTTTATCGGAAAAATTAGTGTTCTTTCCTCGTACATATTTTATAGAGATATACATATCCCGCTTTTATATGGTGATAAACTGTAAGTGGGGACCCTGTAGATGAATAGAAAATTATGAGGTTATTAATTTTAAAGTTGGCACTGGTCGTTGTTCTGCATAATTTGAGGTAATGTTTTGCTCATTTTTATCGGAAAAATTAGTGTTCTTTCCTCGTACATATTTTATAGAAATATACATATTCCACTTTTATATGGTGATAAACTGTAAGTGGAGACCCTGTAGATGAATATAAAATTATGAGGTTATTAATTTAAAAGTTGGCTCTGGTCGTTTTTCAGCTTAGTTTGAGGGAATATTTTGCTAATTTTATCGGAAAAATTAGTGTTCTTTCCTCGTACATATTTTATAGAGATATACATATCCCACTTTTATATGGTGATAAACTGTAAGTGGGGACCCTGTAGATGAATATTAAATTATGAGGTTATTAATTTTAAAATTGGCACTGCTCGTTTTTCAGCATAATTTGAGGGAATATTTTGCTCATTTTTATCGGAAAAATTAGTGTTCTTTCCTCGTACATATTTTAAGAGATATACATATCCCACTTTTATATGGTGATAAACTGTAAGTGGGGACCCTGTAGATGAATATAAAATTATGAGGTTATTAATTTTAAGGTTGGCACTGCTCGTTTTTCAGCATAATTTGAGGGAATATTTTGCTCATTTTTATCGAAAATATTAGTGTTCTTTCCTCGTACATATTTTATAGAGATATACATATCTTACTTTTATATGGCGATAAACTGTAAGTGGGAACCCTGTAGATGAATATCAAATAATGAGATTATTAATTATAAAGTTGGCACTGCACGTTTTTCAGCATAATTTGAGGGAATATTTTACTCATTTTTATCGGAAAAATTAGTGTTCTTTCCTCGTACATATTTTATAGAGATATGCATATCCCACTTTGATATGGTGATAAACTGTAAGTGGGGACCCTGTAAATGAATATAAAATTATGAGGTTATTAATTTAAAAGTTGGCACTGGTTGTTTTTCAGCTTAGTTTGAGGGAATATTTTGCTCATTTTTATCGGAAAAATTAGTGTTCTTCCCTCGTACATATTTTATAGAGATATACATATTTCACTTTTATATGGTGATAAACTGTAAGTGGGGACCCTGTAGATGAATAGAAAATTATGAGGTTATTAATTTTAAAGTTGACACTGGTCGTTTTTCTGCATAATTTGAGGTAATGTTTTGCTCATTTTTATCGGAAAAATTAGTGTTCTTTCCTCGTACATATTTTATAGAGATATACATATCCCACTTTTATATGGTGATAAACTCTAAGTGGGGAACCTGTAGATGAATATAAAATTATGAGGTTATTAATTTAAAAGTTGGCACTGGTCGTTTTTTAGCTTAGTTTGAGGGAATATTTTGCTCATTTTTATCGGAAAAATTAGTGTTCTTTCCTCGTAGATATTTTATAGAGATATACATATCCCACTTTTATATGGTGATAAACTGTAAGTGGGGACGCTGTAGATGAATAGAAAATTATGAGGTTATTAATTTTAAAGTTGGCACTGCTCGTTTTTCAGCAAAATTGAGGTAATATTTTGCTCATTTTTATCTGTAAAATTAGTTCTTTCCTCGTACATATTTTATAGAGATATACATATCCCACTTTTATATGGTGATAAACTGTAAGTGGGGACTTTGTAGATGAATAGAAAATTATGAGGTTATTAATTTTAAAGTTGGCACTGGTCGTTTTTCTGCATAATTTGAGGGAATGTTTTGCTCATTTTTATCGGAAAAATTAGTGTTCTTTCCTCGTACATATTTTATAGAGATATACATATCCCGCTTCTATATGGTGATAAACTGTAAGTGGGGACCCTGTAGATGAATAGAAAATTATGAAGTTATTATTTTTAAAGTTGGCACTGGTCGTTTTTCTGCATAATTTGAGGTAATGTTTTGGTCATGTTTATCGGAAAAATTTGTGTTCTTTCCTCGTACATATTTTATAGAAATATACATATCCCACTTTTATATGGTGATAAACTGTAAGTGGGGACCCTGTAGATGAATACAAAATTATGAGGTTATTAATTTAAAAGTTGGCTCTGGTCGTTTTTCAGCTTAGTTTGAGGGAATATTTTGCTCATTTTATCGGAAAAATTAGTGTTCTTTCCTCGTACATATTTTATAGAGATATACATATCCCACCTTTATATGGTGATAAACTGTATAGTGGAAACCCTGTAGATGAATATCAAATAATGATATTATTAATTTTAAAGTTGGCACTGCACGTTTTTTAGCATAATTTGACGGAATATTTTGCTCATTTTTATCGGAAAAATTAGTGTTCTTTCTTCGTACATATTTTATAGAGATATACATATCCCACTTTTATATGGTGATAAACTGTAAGTGGGGACCCTGTAGATGAATATAAAATTATTAGATTATTAATTTTAAAGACGGCATTGCACGTTCTTCAGCATAATTTGAGGGAATATTTTGCTCATTTTTATCGGAAAAATTAGTGTTCTTTCCTCGTACATATTTTATAGAGATATACATATCCCACTTTTATATGGCGATAAACTTTAAGTGGAAACCCTGTAGATGAATAGAAAATTATGAGGTTATTAATTTTAAAGTTGGCACTGCTTGTTTTTCAGCATAATTTGAGGGAATATTTTGCTCATTTTTATCGGAGAAATTAGTGTTCTTTCCTCGTACATATTTTATAGAGATATACATATCCCACTTTTATATGGTGATAAACTGTAAGTGGGGACCCTGTAGATGAATAGAAAATTATGAGGTTATCAATTTTAAAGTTGGCACTGGTCGTTTTTCTGCATAATTTGAGGTAATGTTTTGCTCATTTTTATCGGAAAAATTAGTGTTCTTTGCTCGTACATATTTTATAGAGATATACATATCCCACTTTTATATGGTGATAAACTGTAAGTGGGGAACCTGTAGATGAATATAAAATTATGAGGTTATTATTTTAAAAGTTGGCACTGGTCGTTTTTTAGCTTAGTTTGAGGGAATATTTTGCTCATTTTTATCGGAAAAATTAGTGTTCTTTCCTCGTAGAAATTTTATAGAGATATACATATCCCACTTTTATATGGTGATAAACTGTAAGTGGGGACCCTGTAGATGATTATCAAATAATGAGATTATTAATTATAAAGTTGGCACTGCACGTTTTTCAGCATAATTTGAGGGAATATTTTACTCATTTTTATCGGAAAAAGTAGTGTTTTTTCCTCGTACATATTTTATAGAGATATACATATCCCACTTTTATATGGTGATAAACTGTAAGTGGGGACCCTGTAAATGAATATAAAATTATGAGGTTATTAATTTAAAAGTTGGCACTGGTCGTTTTTCAGCTTAGTTTGAGGGAATATTTTGCTCATTTTTATCGGAAAAATTAGTGTTCTTTCCTCGTACATTCTTTATAGAGATATACATATCCCACTTTTATATGGTGATAAACTGTAAGTGGGGACCCTGTAGATGAATATAAAATTATGAGGTTATTAATTTTAAAGTTGGCACTGCTCGTTTTTTAGCATAATTTCAGGTAATATTTTGCTCATTTTTATCGAAAATATTAGTGTTCTTTCCTCGTACATATTTTATAGAGATATACATATCTTACTTTTATATGGCGATAAACTGTAAGTGGGAACCCTGTAGATGATTATCAAATAATGAGATTATTAATTATAAAGTTGGCACTGCACGTTTTTCAGCATAATTTGAGGGAATATTTTACTCATTTTTATCGGAAAAAGTAGTGTTTTTTCCTCGTACATATTTTATAGAGATATACATATCCCACTTTTATATGGTGATAAACTGTAAGTGGGGACCCTGTAAATGAATATAAAATTATGAGGTTATTAATTTAAAAGTTGGCACTGGTCGTTTTTCAGCTTAGTTTGAGGGAATATTTTGCTCATTTTTATCGGAAAAATTAGTGTTCTTTCCTCGTACATATTTTATAGAGATATACATATTTCACTTTTATATGGTGATAAACTGTAAGTGGGGACCCTGTAGATGAATAGAAAATTATGAGGTTATTAATTTTAAAGTTGGCATTGGTCGTTTTTCTGCATAATTTGAGGTAATGTTTTGCTCATTTTTATCGGAAAAATTAGTGTTCTTTCCTCGTACATATTTTATAGAGATATACATATCCCACTTTTATATGGTGATAAACTCTAAGTGGGGAACCTGTAGATGAATATAAAATTATGAGGTTATTAATTTAAAAGTTGGCACTGGTCGTTTTCTAGCTTAGTTTGAGGGAATATTTTGCTCATTTTTATCGGAAAAATTAGTGTTCTTTCTTCGTACATATTTTATAGAGATATACATATCCCATTTTTATATGGTGATAAACTGTAAGTGGGGACCCTGTAGATGAATAGAAAATTATGAGGTTATTAATTTTTATGTTGGCACTGCTCGTTTTTCAGCATAATTTGAGGTAATATTTTGCTCATTTTTATCGGTAAAATTAGTTCTTTCCTCGTACATATTTTATAGAGATATACATATCCCACTTTTATATGGTGATAAACTGTAAGTGGGGACCCTGTAGATGAATAGAAAATTATGAGGTTATTGATTTAAAAGTTGGCACTGGTCGTTTTTCAGCTTAGTTTGAGGAAATATTTTGCTCATTTTTATCGGAAAAATTAGTGTTCTTTCCTCGTACATATTTTATAGAGATATACATATCCCGCTTTTATATGGTGATAAACTGTAAGTGGGGACCCTGTAGATGAATAGAAAATTATGAGGTTATTAATTTTAAAGTTGGCACTGGTCGTTGTTCTGCATAATTTGAGGTAATGTTTTGCTCATTTTTATCGGAAAAATTAGTGTTCTTTCCTCGTACATATTTTATAGAAATATACATATTCCACTTTTATATGGTGATAAACTGTAAGTGGGGACCCTGTAGATGAATATAAAATTATGAGGTTATTAATTTAAAAGTTGGCTCTGGTCGTTTTTCAGCTTAGTTTGAGGGAATATTTTGCTCATTTTTATCGAAAATATTAGTGTTCTTTCCTCGTACATATTTTATAGAGATATACATATCCCACTTTTATATGGCGTTAAACTGTAAGTGGGAACCCTGTAGATGAATATCAAATAATGAGATTATTAATTTTAAAGTTGGCACTGCACGTTTTTCAGCATAATTTGAGGGAATATTTTGCTCATTTTTATCGGAAAAAATAGTGTTCTTTCCTCGTACATATTTTATAGAGATATACATATCTCACTTTTATATGGTGATAAACTGTAAGTGGGGACCCTGTAGATGAATATAAAATTATGAGGTTATTAATTTAAAAGTTGGCACTGGTCGTTTTTCAGCTTAGTTTGAGGGAATATTTTGCTCATTTTTATCGGAAAAATTAGTGTTCTTTGCTCGTACATATTTTATAGAGATATACATATCCCACTTTTATATGGTGATAAACTGTAAGTGGGAACCCTGTAGATGAATATAAAATTATTAGATTATTAATTTTAAAGTTGGCACTGTACGATTTTTACCTTTTATGGAGGCAATATTTTTCTGTTATTTTCTGAAAAATTAATCGCTATATATATATATGAAAATTAAATTAGATATAATACATGTTAGCATATTATGTGCATATTAAGTTATAGACGTGAATCGTTATTGACATTGCACTAGAAGTATCGTGATTGGTTTTGATGGTACACATTTAAAATGTATACTGGCAACCCTGGGAAATTTCGTTTTGTCTGCGGACAAATGTCTGCTAGAATCACCGCGGTAACTTAATTTTACCAGAAGTGACAATTATCATGATGTTCGCTAAATCCTCTTATATCATGGTAAAAATGAAATGAAATCTTTAAGTTTTATGTCCCACGCTTATGCCGGTTAGGCTAAAGGAGACGGTGATGATGAGAGATGAGTGAAATGGTGGAATGAAGAAAGTGGGAGCAAACGGGAGAACCCCGAGAAAACCCACGAGCACGGTGTTTGTCCACCACAAAGTCCACACGGCGCGAGCTGGGATCGAACCAGGGCCCAAGCACCGGAGGTGAACGCTCTACCACTGAGCTACCGCGCCCCCCACATATCATGGTAAATAAAGTGCTGACTTCGCTTCTTCATATTTTGTATGGCCGGAAATTCTCTTTTATCTTATTCATTGGAAGCAAACGTTCTTCTTAGTACTAGGCTAGTCGACAAAGCGTTACCCCCCACAGTGAACGCGGCCTAAGTGGCTACACGGTAATTTTAGTTTCACCAAAGTTGTAAATCATATTATGAGCCAGTCAGGGTTTCCAGGTCTTTTCTTTTCATTTCCCGCGCCAGAAGTGGTAGACCTGGATTCGATTCTAGGCAGGAGCTTATGTGGTTAGGGTCCCACGTTGAGCTGTAGTTCACGTCTGATGTAGTCTCGCTGATATAGTCGAAAGAGACGGAGCAAGAGGCATTTGTTTTTAAAGATATCCTCTGTATCGAAAACAAATATTAGACCCCAATCAATAAATTCCAACATTTACACTACTTTATACTTTACTAGCTATGCACGTGCCTTTGGAGAATGGGGTTCCGGATTCGAATCCTGTGGGAGATCATTGAAAAGTTTCAGCGCATAAAGGTAGTTTAGATTCCACCTTAAACTGTAGGTTCACATCTTGTATAGCTTCGGTGCTGAAAGGACCGCTAAATTCCAAGCCACCAACTATAAAATTTACATCATGATATTTTTAACCAATTCTCTGGTTTAATCTTTTAATTTTTTTCCTCTCATGATTTTGGCTTCTTCTGAAATTCCTACTCTCTACCAATTTTAGCACCTTATTTTCAGTTTCAGAACAAAGTTGATAAAACACGAGCAGTTACAGTTAAAATAAATAAACAAAATAAAATAAACATATCTTTCCCAGGAATATTTCTAAGCTGCATGGAAAGAAATGTCTGGAAACTGAAACATTATGTGTTTGTTTTACAAAACTAAGTTTCGAAATAATTAGGCAACGTAGTTTTTCGGTCATTTCAAAGACTGGAAAGAGAATAAGATGTATTGAATCCCAATTTAAAATTATGGTCTTTGCTGTTTAAAACATTTTCGATATACCTAAGTACCAAACTATTAGAGGTGGCATTTTCCGCTTTTCTACTGTGCACACATTTATGGCTTAGACCATCTAAGGGCAATTGTTCCATCATCTAACATATCCACCCCATAAAATGACGCATAGCCGACCCTGGCCCTTTCGAGCTATTGCGCCTTAAGGTTTGGTATATATTAGGTATATTGGAAGTTGGCACAACTTTAACAAAGTATTTATTATTATTATTATTATTATTATTATTATTATTATTATTATTATTATTATTATTATTATTATTATTATTATTCATAGTGAACATACAATTTGGCTCGATGTAGCTCTACTTAACAGTATTAAATGAAATCATAAAATAAGAATATTCTTACTTTCTTCATTCTGAGAATTCCGTTCCATTCCCTCCCAGTCTGGAACAAATATCGCAGCCACTTCTCTCCACATTTTTATTTTTAAGTCACGATTCATGTAGTTCGGATCTCTTAAATCATATAGGCATGGCCTATTTTGTATTTCGATTATAAACGCCTCTGTGTTAAACACACTAACCATGACTGGATATGTACACAGGACACGTTTTCAAACACAACTGAAAATTTCTCTTTGTGATTACACTTGTGGTTGTCTGTTTGGGGGTGGAGTTCGAGCTTAGGAGATAGGGGCTCAAATTCAAGTTATTTCGTTGTGTCATCTTTTGCCTAAAGCCAAATATTTTGCTTATAGATTACCATGGCACCAGCTAAGTGTCAATCAAGTGTATCACGAGAAATCACCCTATTGTGTTACATAGATTTTTCTGTGATTAGCTAATTTTCGGAATTTCCTTCTATTTTTGTGAATTTTCTTTTGTTATACACACACATACCTTATAACAGCAGAGTTCCAATCTCTACACAAAGCGTCTTCCAAGCAGCTGTTTCTTGCTACAATCCCCTTGCCTGGCAACACGTCTTTCCTTTCTGTCCTTCCTTTTGAAATCTTTTAAACAGCAGGCGGTCTATTGTTCCGACCCGCACCAAATACGCTGGAGCCGGCGTTTTCTCAGCAATTTTATTGCTTTCGCGTTCATGTTTAGCCGCTCAGATTTAAATACATGGTCAGCGTATTTCAAGCTTACGCATGAACAATAAATGCGCTTTGCGATCGCTACAAATAGCCGGGGTCTTAGACTGGACTGCAACTGAACACGTGTGGTTTATTGTTCAACAACCTTGCAACTCTGCAAGTAAAGAAGTTACCAGCAAACGGAATCTGTAATCAGAGGTCCCTACAGAGGTTCAGACTTATCTTTACTGAATAGTTTTAAGCTCTTTCCTTTTTCATAGTAGGCAATAAAATTAGGAGAAGAACAACATTACTTTTCTGCGGCAGTGTGTCATTTATTTGAGCAAAGCTATGGTAGTCAAAATTTCCAGACACTCCTCAAATAACAGGAAGAATCCCACAGCTATTTACAAAGGCAATCGGAAAAACAAGTTCATATCTCTGCTTTCACGAAATATTTACATGTGTGACACTTTGCGTGCTGAAATAATAATAATAATAATAATAATAATAATAATAATAATAATAATAATAATAATAATAATAATAATAATAATAATAATAATAATAATAATAATAATAATAATAATTATTATTATTATTATTATTATTATTATTATTATTATTATTAATAGTGAATATCTACAATATATTATCATTATTCATTCTTTATCTTATTTCTGACAGCAGTGTTACATACATAATTTTGTCTTCTTCAATCACAAGCCACTGTTGTGCTTATCCGATTCAAATCTCTCCTCCGTATCGTTCTGCCTATTTACTCAGTAAAGTACTACTAGACTAATATTCATTCAAAACAATTCTTTGATTCAATACTTGATCCAATTTGTTTTGTATATACCCACATTCATGTCCAGTTCCATCTAAAGAAGCTAGTGTAAAAACAATTTTGTTCTCGAGCGTTATAGTAGTGTATGATTGAATTCCGGATATATGAAGGCCCATAAATATGCAAATTACATATGGGCCGTTAAAATTAGTGCAATATGCATTGGGCCGCGGAGAAATTTGCATTTGAATCAATTTTACACGAATCCCGAGAGAACACTTCGCGAATGTAGCATAGATTGTGTCTTAAAGTTACTCATATACAGACCATGACAATAGTCTAGGAGACAAAGTTTGTGTTTGTCTCGTATCGAAAAAGTATCGTAAAAGTGGCGGTCTCTTACGAATTGTATATGTACCTAGAAACGTATGACTTCATGCCCACCATCAGAATTGCCATCTTTTGCAGAATTAAGTGAACGAGAGATATATTTATTTATTTATTTATTACTAAGCTACCAGATACAATCTTAGGCCATTTTACACTGGAGCACTCAACAAATCAACAATAATAACAACATAGGGAAAGGAAGTGGAGGGGTGGGGGCCAGGATCTGTATTTTAAGGTACCATCTCAACATTGACCTGGTGTAACTGAGGAAAACTCTGGAAAACCTCAGTCAAGATACTGAGCTCTGGATTCGAGCATGGGACCTTCCGATTGCAAAGCAAAAACGCTGTAATAATAATAAATCTTTGAGTTTTACATTCCACTCTTATATCGGCTAGGTTAAAGAAGATGGAAATGATGAGAAATAATTGAAATGGTGGAATGAAGAAAGTGGGAGGAAATGGGCAAGCCCCGAGGAAACCCATGCACGGTGTTCGTCCACCACAAGGTTCACTTGGCGGAAGCAGAGATAGAACCCGGGACCCCATGCACCAGAGGTGAACGCTCTATCAATGAGCCACGGCGGCCCTTATAATAATAATAATAATAATAATAATAATAATAATAATAATAATAATAATAATAATAATAATAATAATAATAATAATAATAAGTTGTAGTAGTAGTGTCATCGATAATAATTGTATTATGTATGTATAATACTTGAAGAGAGTACTTGAACTACAAACTCGATTTGGCTCGTTTTGGCACTACTCGAGTCGAGTTTCGAGTCGAGTTGCAAAGAAAACTCGCTCGAACTCGCTCGTGCCCATCCCTATAAATGAACTGAAATCTTTAAGTTTTATGTCCCACGATTATGCCGGCCAGGCTAAAGGAGACGGTAATTATGAGAAATGAATTAAATGGTGGAATGAGGAAAATGGGAGGGAATGAGAGAACTCTGTAAAAACCCATACACACGGTGTCTGTCCACCACAAAGGTCACTTGGCGCAGGCTGGGATCGAACCAAGGACCCCATGCACCAGAGTGAGCGCTCTATCACTGAGCCACCGCGGCTCCTGGATAAAGTTGTAGTGTACTAATTTACAATAATATACAACCAAGTATCTAATAGATATGCCTACTACTACTCAGTAATAAAGGCTAAGCATTGAATTTAGTAAACCACTTAAATATGTGACCAGTGTTATTTTCCTCAGTAGCATAGCACAATCAGTTCCTATGAACGCACGTACTTATTCAAGTTTTGCAGTTCTTTTAAAAACTGTAATATAAGCGAGACGTAAAAACACACGAAGGCTGTTGCGATAGTAATTTTATTTTCTACCTTTACGCAAATGGGCATTGTTTGAAGTCTGAGTTATTACAGTAATTAAGGCTGTTGCTACCTCTTCGCTGAGTCGAGTTTTCCCCTATCTAATAACATTGGACCTTTTTTCGTGTTTTTCTCAGCAAGCAATGAACAAATCCTTACAAAAATTTGCATGGAGTCAGGTCGATAATAAAGAATTCGTTATATGAGCTAATAATTTTACTAAAAGCCTCCAATTAAGTTATTCATTCCCCCCTTTTTTCATGTGAAGATTTGCAACAACGCATTGACGACACTGCGTTCTCTCTTCTAGCAGGTTGCGGCGAGTAACTGAGGGTTACTTTGAAGTTTCAACATTGTCCACAGCTGTGAGGGGACCCTTTTCAACAATGACATATTTATAGCATTTTAGTGAGAAGGCGTTGGAGTACGTTTTCTTTGCTGAAAGGAGACAAAAATAAACGCAGCGAGAACAGATCCATTCTTCTCTACATTAGCTTTTCCCCCCGTCAAGTATAGACAGTTATAAGTAATTAGAAGCGAACTGTCTCTATTGAATAAAGATACTTTTAATGTATACGAAAGCGAATGTCACTTTATCAATATAATAATAATAATAATAATAATAATAATAATAATAATAATAATAATAATAATAATTATTATTATTATTATTATTATTATTATTATTATTATTATTATTATTATTATTATTATTATTATTATTATTATTATTATTACATTTTTCAAAACATGAAGAGACATACCTTTCTTGACTCCAGTGCCCATTTTATCTATATATGAGGTATTTATAATAAACTTCTATACTGCTAAAAGAAAAGCTACTTTTATAGTGACGTATTATTTCTATTTTATTTATTATATTTCAATTTAAAATAAAGTGTATCGTTTGTAACAACGAATAGTGCTCAAAACAGCACCTATTACCAGTCAACTATAGATTTAGATCAAACATAATAATGGACAACAACACCAATATATATTGTATACATTTAGACCCTATTGGATCAAAAGATGCAATCTATTTCACACAAAAATTTTCTTGTAGGCCTTATATCTCGAGAACTACATATAGCGTACCCAAACTATGACTTAACTTAGTATGATGTGCTTATTGCGTAAAAAATACAAAAACTCGATTTAAGGACCGTTTAAAAATTTTGTGGGCCCTGATCCACAAAATTCAATATATTACATTCAATCAAAAATTTTCTTGTACGCCCCATATTTTGACAATTACAAAGTGTGTGGCCAAACCAAAACTAACAATTTACTCAGCATGATGTGCTTATTCCGTAAAAAAAAAAAAAAAAAAAAGATTCAGCTGCCATTCAAAAAATTTGTGCTGTACGCCCCATATTTTGAGAACTACATATAGTATAGCCAAACCAAATCCCGCATGATGTGCTTATTCCGTAAAAAATACGAAAACTCGATTTAGGGCCCATTCAAAAATTTTGTGAACCCTGATCCAAAAAATTCAATATATTTCATACAATCAAACATTTTCTTGTAGCCTATATCTGGAGAACTACAGGTAGTGTAGCCAAACCCAAACTAACAATTTACTCAGTATGATGTGCTAATTCCGTAGAAAATACGAAAACTCGATTTAGGAACCGTTGCTAACTTTTGTGGCCCCTGATCCAAAAACTAATTATTTGGCAAGATCGAAATCTTTTTATGCATTTTTGGATCATTTTTAAAATTCTTAGCCAAGATCGCTATCTTTTGATCCATTTTTTGGATTATTCCTAAAATTCTTGTTTTTATATATTTTTTATAATTATATATAAGGTGATACAAATAAAATTTAGGGAATTAATTGATCTGATTGAAGATTTGTTTAAATCTATTTTATAGAATCTTTTAGATTTGTTAACTATATTCCTGTTAACTGCAGATTTTTTTTAAAAAGATCTCTTTTTAATCTACATTTGTATTCTTTCTTTACTCACTCATGAAGTATATCTATAACTTTTGTCAATTTTTAAAGTTGCTTCTGAGATAAGTTTCGAGAGTTGTCCGCAAAATTTCGTTAACATCTTATTTGAACTAACGTAACACTGTAATCTCACTTTAATTTACCATAGTATATTTTCTTTCTTTCTTTTTTTTTTTGTGTGAAAGTAACATTTGAAACCGAATTATTTCTTTAAAATTTATACATGAAATGAAAATTGTTTTTTAAAAAAAACTATGACATACTCATTGTATAAATAAATGTGAAATATTAGTGTTTGTTTGATTTATTTGTATTGATTGAAGTCAATACTTCGAGTGTAACTTTGACCACTTATCAACAAAATTAAAAAGTCATAGACCAGTATAATTTAAGCAAGTTACTTACTTGATTTGAGACATAATTTTGGAGGGGAAGAGTAGAAATTTTACTGATAACATTTTTTTTATTTAACTTTTCCTGTATTTAAGTTTAGCGTGGCCTTGTGAATTTTGTTTACTTTTTTTTTCAATGTAGAAACTTACCTAGGGATTTTGGAGTATGCTCATAGATATTTAAATTCTGAATAGTGCTTCGGTGATATTTAGCATTTTGATTATACTGCTTGTTTATTATTTTTTAATAACTTCATTTACATAATGTTGTGGCTTGATGTAACGAAGTATTCCATCACATATTTTTATACTCATACGGTAATGCTTTAGTTTAATATGTATGACAATGACAAATTGGTGTACCTCAACAAAAAAAAGCCCTATATTTTAAAATGAAGCATGAAAAAATAATGCATAAAATTAAAATTATTCTGTTAATATGTGTTGTACTATTTATATATACACCGTATATATGTTGTAGCTATAGATGAAATTTCGCGTTCACCATCTGGAAAATAAATATTTCTTATTTAGAATGCGTAAGTTACAAGGTTATTATTAACAGGTAACACTAATAAGTCCCTATTCCCTGTTACCAAGAAATAAGTCCCTATTCATATTTCGTAAAGTAATAACCAAGAAAAGACGTTACCAAGAAAATGACGTTTGTATCTACATTAACACTACATATTTCATTATGTATAGATGTTTTTCTGTTTAGTAAAAGAATCTCTGATATTACACTTAACTTTTCCTACAAATGTGCTCTGTTAGAAGGGTAATGTGTGGTCAGTTCTTCAGTTTCCCAGTTGCCTCACGATACTGAAACAACACCGAAAAATCTGTCATCATTAGGAATAGAATTCGACAGCATTCACGCTAAGAACACATTTGTGTAACAAAAAAGTTTATTTCTAAATTTCCTTCGTATGTGGTAAAAATGAAATTACTATTATTTAGCATAAACATTCTATACTACTATTCACAGTTTCAAATACATATACAGAGGCCGGTAGCCAGCCCAAAAATGTAGGGGGGCGGCTGAAGTTAGGGGAGCCCGATCCAACCATATCATAGTTTATCACCATATTATATTTCATTTGCAAGCCTACCGTGAAAAGTTTAGGGAGGCCAGCGAAAATTTAGGGAGGCAAACCCCTAGATCCTTCTGAATACGGGTCTGCATATACATATATATAATTATTCCAAAATGCTATCTCCACTGGTTTACCTGTTTCCGTGAGGTTACAGAAGTCAAAGAGCGCTGGTGTTTTCAATGCGAAAACCCCACTGGTGTCGGCAGCGCGGCCAGTCTCTGGTCAAGGAAACACCGGCAAGGACGAACCGATGTGGTGACCACAAATTTTAACTAAATTACTATTCCTTGCTCGTTACAATCTCTTGTGCCAAGAATTTCCTATAATAATAATAATAATAATAATAATAATAATAATAATAATAATAATAATAATAATAATAATAATAATAATTATTATTATTATTATTATTATTATTATTATTATTATTATTATTATTATTATTATTATTATTATTATTTCACACAGGAAATTTGAAAATAAAATGAAATCTGTAAGTTTTACGTCCCACAGTTATTCCGGTTAGGCTAAAGGAGATAGTGATGATAAGTAATGAACGAAATGGTGGAATGAAGAAAGTGGGAGAAAACAGGAGAACCCCGAGAAAACCCATGCACACGATGTTTGTCCACCACAAAGTTCACTTAGCGCGAGCTGGGATCAAACCAAGGACCCCATGCAACTGAGATGAACGCTCTACCACTGAGCCACCGCGGCCCCCACACAGGAAATTTATCTGCTATCACAATCGTCTGCTAATTTATATTTGTATAACCAATCACCAGGTATAAGACTGAAATACATGAGACGCAAGAGGTATCTTGCTATGTTTGAAAGTAACCACAAGAACTCCGAATGAGACTAGACGAATATACTAAAAGCAATAGGTTCAGCAAAGAAAATAAATAGCGCTCCCTCCTTCTCAGTGCCATAAATCTGTCCTCGAAAAGGACGAGAGGGCTAGAAAATTTCATTCCACAGATGTGATATGGACAGAGTTTAAAAACCTGTTTTAAATGGCTAGCCCGAATTTCCCTCACGCTGCTAATACAAACAGGAAGAAGCAGAGATCGCACTGTTGCAAATCTTCACATGAAAAAAAGGGGGGAATGAATAACTTAATTGGAGGCTTTTAGTAAAATTATAAGCTCATATAACGAATTCTTTATTATCGACCTGACTCTATGCAAATTTTTATAAGGATTTGTTCATTGCTTGCTGAGAAAAACACGAAAAAAGTTCCAATGTTATTAGATAGGGGAAAACTCGACTCAGCGAAGAGGTAGCAACAGCCTTAAAGTCCTCACGTTTGAGTCACTAACCGACCTTATGAAGCAAAATCTTATTCATACTTAAATATTATATATATATATATATATATATATATATATATATATATATATATATATATATATATATATATATATATATATATATATATATTCGGTGATTTGATAGTAGAGTGGTAATTTGTAGTATATAAGTTTATCGTAGATTCGATAAGGAATTCATTCAGGGAAGAGCCCGAGGAAATTTAACTCGGAGAAAACATTTCCCCAAATAAAAAATGATATAAATTCTCTACTGAATTCAACACTAGCACACATTTAAGATGCACATTTCACATAGATAATCATGTCTATGAGCTTTCTGGGAATTTTCTAGTACAGTACTATCATCGAGCTACTTTATACATTAACAATATTATTTCATTGTCATTTTCTTTAGCCAATGGAACATATTCGTGGATTGAATGTATTAGCCCATGAGATGTATCACTGATATAATTGGTAGAGTTTGGTAAGTAGTGGTCCATATGAAAGTTTAGAAATCGACTGAAGTGTTTTGAATATATGTATTAACATTTAAATCAATAACAAACAGATATGATAGCACAGTAAAGATGAAAAACTAGTTCCAATTGGCTGATTACTGAATGAAACGAAATAAAATTTCTAGGCTTATGTCCTACAATTATACCTTGTAGACTGAGAGACGGATGAATGATGAAACTGAATTATTATAAAAATAATTGGTGGGATGGTCATGTGGGAGGAAACGCCAGAATCCCGAGAAATCTCACCCACTACAAACTTGCATGGCCTGGGATAGAACCAGGGACCTCTCGTACCAGAAGTAGGAATTCCACCACTTATCCACCGTGTTCCCTGATTACTGAATGAGTACGAACACTTGTAATATGTCATGACGATTAGTACTCTATATTATAGTGACTGAAGGAATATAAGGGAAACCAATCCACACTAACGAAATTTAAGCAAACTCAACAAATATTTCCCTTTCCTTTGTTTTTCTTGCTTTCCTTTTGAGCCTCAGAAAAAGGAAAAATGCAATAATTTCACGATCAAATCTTTGCCAGTATACTACTATATTCTAAACATTACTCACAGAGCTGACGAGAAAAAAAATGATAAATATGTTCGTTTGCTCAGAATATTAGTTCGTGTGAGGTTGTCGAAAAGCAAAAAGTTGAAGTTTCAAAGTAATAACGCAGGCAATACACAATGAATTTCTGCTAGTATTCCTCCTGTAAATGCTTGAAAAATCTCGAGCGCCAGGTAGATATAGCAACTGGAATGACGAGTTTGTTGCCTAGATAATTCAAATCAAAAATATGCAGGCTCATGTATCAAATTGTATTTACTATTTGCATTATTTTGGTGGTTGGTTTTGAGAACTGGCGCCTAGGTTATAAGAAAAAGTTTCGAGCACTGTTCTTGTTCATGATGCTTTTTTTTTTTTTTTTTTTTTTTTTTGGCAGCCGAACCATCTGTATTACTATTCTGCCTCTGTTTGATGTAGTTTACTTAAGTTTCAAACCACCGCGGTGATCACGAATGCATTTTCTTCGTGGAAATATAGTAAAACAGTAAAGACACTATATAACACGAGTTCATACAACATTAAGATACGTATACTTGAAACAATGATGTATGATAATTAATAGCTAATGTGTACGGTAAATAATAGAAATGCTATAAAAGATGTAGAAGGATACGGATTTTCTAAAAGGCATTAAGAGACTTTTTGGTATAGAAAGTGCTTTATTTATAGCCGTAGTATATAGCGTGGAAACTCAGAAAGGGGACTCGATATATGACGTCACGCCACATAGACTGTTTCTGTTGCCGTGACGTCAGCAGCGCATTTCTGCATTGTTTGAAGCTTTGTATCTCTGGAACTAAGAAACATTTATCTGAGATTTTTGGTATGTGCTATATTGAAGATTAGTTCTACACGTACGGAATCATTAAATTGAAACTTTTTGGTCAGAAAGGAAACGTTCATTGTTTATATCTTGGTATCAACCGAATGGATCACCTTCACTGAGAAAAATCCGTTCTCCGGACAGCGGTATATTGTATACACGACTCCAAAAATGCATTACCACCTGCAATTCTCCTTTTCCTGCAATAGCAGGCGACCCAAAAAGCTCGGCGGTTGGGTTGGTTGCGAATTCGGAAGGCGTTGGACAAAACCTCAATTTTGTCACAAATATATCAGTGTGGCAAACTGCAAATAAGGGAATAAAACAAATTGTTAAGAATGACAATTTTATTATTGTGATGGAGTTGGATGACATCAAAAGTTACAAAATGACTTACTTAAGCAGTTGAAACAAGATGAATGGTAAGAAACAGATATCAGAAGAAAGCATTTCTCTCTTTCCCCCCGCCCCACCCAAAAAAATAAACTCATAAAAAGAAAGTTACATAATATAAAAGTTTCATATAAAAGCCTAACAGCACAAAAACAAATATCTACACGAAACGAAAAAGAGACAAACACAGAATAGGGGACACCAGTGGCGTAGCAGACTTGCGGCCTTCCCATGCAATTTAAAGAGACAAGACCCTAGTTGTAAACCCCTTTGTTATAATAATAATAATAATAATAATAATAATAATAATTATTATTATTATTATTATTATTATTATTATTATTATTATTATTATTAAAAAGTCGTTTCCTTTTCTAAATCTCTGACTCTGCCTCAGAGCATAAATGCACATAGCGATCATGTGTGCACGTTTTGTCAATTAGCGGTCCCAAAGGCCAAAAGGGATGGAAATCTCCAAGGAAGAGAAACAAAAAAACTTTCTTACGGTAAATTCTAGTTCAAAGTTCGAAGTACTTGCTTTTCCACGTGATTTTTTGTTTCTTTCTTCAGGGAACAAAAAAGTTCTAGCTCCTAAAAAATTACATCATATAATATTGCAAATTTGCAAGTGGATGTATTTACATTGCAATGTTTGGTAATAAATATACTATGATTAGAAAACAATCTTGCAAAAAGTAAGTTTAATTTCTTCATCCATCGCAAGTCTTAGGGGACCTTTATACCTCGCATCCCCACTCCCCGAATATCGATATCGAAAATTTAGAATGATTATATTCATGTCCATATATTTGCGATATCGAATGTTGATATATGATAATATAGATATCGATGATAGCGATATATCGACATATCACAGGCCCAGATTCCGAGAAGTCATGCTTGAAATATACTGCAATCAACAATCAAATTCTAAATAAGTTTTTCATTTCCGTATCCAATGTTGAGGGGGAAGGGTGGGAGTCTACTTAGCTACAGAGGCCATATCAATTATGTTCTCAAACCAGCCATTACACCAGCTATTATCAAAGTGTTAAGTCAGCCATTGTCTGCGAGTTAACCCAGTTCCATTTGAAGTTTGAATTGAAAACCTGAATTACAAAACATCCCAAGTCCACTCTTTTTCTTCGTATTTTTCGTTTTTTGTTTTTTATGTTAGCATCTATGTTTCAAGGATATTCACTTGCATAATACGTAAGTCCAAGTCAAAACTTTAAAAAAAAATCAAAATAATTTCAGCTAAACAGAATAGCATTCCAAGTATAATCTTCTTGTCTTTCTTCTAAAAACAAAAAAGTACTCCGGTGGACTTCGGATGTTCTGCAATTCAGATCTTCAATTTTATTTACAGTCTTTAACCATCTTTAACTCGCAGGCTCCTTGCTTTCATAAAAAGCATTTGTTGTTTAGATTAAAATCAAAAATGAATTAGTCTATATTCTTGGGAACTAATTGTTGCACCAACACACATATATACAGGGTGTAACAAAAAGGTACGGTAAAATTTCAGAGGTGGATTCCTTATGGGTAGACAAGCAAAATCGTTCATATGACCATATGTCGGGAAATGTATCATTACAGAGTTACGGCCATTGAGCCGCCTAATGGTGGAAATAGTCATATTCTGGTCGCTCTTTAATGTGACTCAATTTAAACCTCAATAACTCAGACCCTAATTAACCTAGGAAGATATTTTTGGTATCTGTGTATTTCTAAAGGACGATGCTTTCCGCCTATATATATAGGGTGAGTCAAAAGTCTTGGACACCTGCATAAGTTTTAAAATCGACGGGAAAAGTAAAAAGTGATGATGGGAAAAGAGGTTTGATGAGGGGCTGCTACTTTTGGAGTGTATGTCATTCATGCCCGCCATCTCGAAATCCACCATTTTGGATTCAAGTCTTTTTTTAAATGGGAAAGTGTATGTCACATCAAATAACACTAGCTTGAGCTAAGAAATTTAGTGGTGTAATTTGTTTTTTTTCTATCTTGTACAGTTTAGAAGTTACTAATGTTCAAAAGTGGGAAGTTACCTTGATACTGACCCAGTTCTCTCTGTTCCAGGTGATCTAAAATAGGTCTGACACGTGAACAGAAGATCGAAATCATCCTTATATCAGTGGAACGCAGCTACCGAACAATAGCAGCTGACTACAACCGACGGCACTCAGACAGAGAACCGGTATCGCACAGCACGGTGGCTCACGTGATCACCAAATTCCGAGAGACTGGCTCAGTTCAAGACAGGGCACGTAGTGAGCGACCAAAGACTGCCACCAATGACGAAACTGCAACGGCGGTTGTTGCGTCGTTTGTGAAAAGTCCCACACGAAGTACCCGTCGTGTGTCCCTAGCATGTCCAATAAGCCAATCCTCCGTTATCCGGATATTGCACACCAATCAGTGGCATCCTTACAAGCTGCACATGCAACATAAACTGAACGAGGATGACCCTGATAGCCGGTTGGAGTTCTGCATGTGGGCTACTGAACAACACGAACTGGATCCTGCGTTTGTCAAGGGCATACTGTTCAGTGACGAGGCGTATCTCACTTTGAACGGGGAGGTTAATCGACATAATTGTCGACACCGGTGTGACACAAATCCGATCTGGGTTGACCCGAGTCGAGAACATAGTCCAGCGAAGGTGATGGTTTGGTGTGGCATATGGGACACCCGCATCATTGGGCCATTTTTCAGTTACAACACCTTAACTGCACCACAGCATCTGATGCTGTTACAGGACTTTGTGTTCCCTGCCACACTGAACGCGGACGGCATTTTCCCATCTTATTTTCAGCACGATGGACCCCTCCACACTATAGACTTGGTGTCCGTCAATGGTTGGATGAACAACTGCCACGGAAGTGAATTGGTCGCCGTGGTCACGTGGACTGGCTGCCCAGATCCCCTGACTTAACGCCCCTTGATTTTTATCTATGGGGACATCTTAAGCAGATAGTGTATGCTGAGACAATCCGTGATTTGAGACACCTGAAGGAACGCATCCAACAAGCCTGTGACCAAACTTCAGGAGACATCTCCTCCGTGTGAGACTCCAGTCAGAGTGGTTGCAGGGACTACAGTTGTGCATTGCACGAAATGGACAACACGTAGAACATGTGTTGTAGCATTCAGTATCAAGGTAATTTCCCACCTTTGAACATTAATAACTTCTAAACTGTACTAGATAGGAAAAACAAATTACACCACTAAATTCCTGAGCTCAAGCTAGTGTTATTTGATGGGTCATACACCCCCTTCCCATTTTTTAAAAAATGACGTGAATCCAAAATGGCGGATTTCAAGATGACATACACTTCAAAAGTTGCGGCCCCTCATCAAACCTCTGTTCCCATTATTACTTTTTACTTTTCCCGTCGATTTTCACTTATGCAGGTGTCCAAGGACTTTTGACTCACCCTGTATATTTTATGTATGTGTGGGAGTACCACGGTGGACATGGGAGGGTAATTACTTGTTTTTTGTTTGATTTTTGCATCAGCATTTTGGAGATGGCATTCCTTGGGGATACACTCATAAAATGCATATCAGCGGAAAGCTTAATTTTTGCAGAACACGTTGCTACTAAAATTACCTTCCAATCTTAATCAGAGTTTGATATATGAGGTTTAAATTGAGACACATTAAGGAGCGACCAGAATGTGACTATTTTACACCAGTAGTCGGCTCAAAGGCCGTAATTCTGGAACGATGCATTTCCCGACATATGGTCATCGGAACGGTTTTGCTTGTCTACCAATAAGGAATCCACCCATGAAGTTTTGTCGTACCTTTTAGTTACACCCTCTATATACAAGATCCGTCTTGTTGATTTACGAAATCACTCTTTTTTCCTCAAACAATTTACAAAAAGGGTATTGAATGAGGTGGTCGCACTAGTATGTAATGTGCCATTACAGTCTAATGAGATTATGTTTTTAACAGGAGGGTGCCCGAAATTTTTTGCACCGACTGTACTTGATGTTTAACAAAAAAATTTGTGGCTGTAATGTAATTAAATAATTCGTAATTTTATTTGTTATTCTATTTCAAATTAACATGGAAAACTGTAAAAAAATTCATTACGGATTATAGTTTTGGGAATCAATATCTTTATTTATATTTTAAATTAGTTATAAGTCTTGTATATGGATATGTAAATGGATTATTACAATTCTTACGGTGTCAGTGCTATCCGAAAATATAGATCCACTATTGGACGGAACTTTCCAGATCAAATAACCAATCTAAAATTCGACAGAATTTTCAGGACCACCCTTCACCTCTCTTTTAGATACCTAGGTCCTTCTAAAATCTAGTTTGATCCAGATTTTACCAAATTTTATTCGTTTCAAAGCCCCACCGCCAAAATGCTTAGTTTTGATTGGCTGATAAACCCACGCTATGATATTAGGGCGCAATTATTCCATTCCTTGCAAGAATTCCACTGAAGACGCCGGACTAGGATCTTCTAGCTCAGAAAATCGAAAATTAACTAGAAAAGCTGCATTAAGAAGGTAACACTAATATAATAATTGAATAAATACCGACCAGGAAGCACAGGAGCTCAAATTTAGAAAATTTTTAACAGTTAAAACAGGATAAAATCTTTTTATATGGAAACTATGGCAACTAATAGGGAAGTAGTATCACACGAGAACGCGGAAGTCTCATGTACACAATGTACTTTAGAAAGTAGTGAGAAAAGAGCTCGCGTCTCTCGTAGGTTAGTGAGGTGTCACGAGTGTGGGCTGAAATGGATACATTTCAGTTGTATTAATTTAGAGGATACTGCTGAAAATGCAGAAAAGGTTCGGGCTGGTGAAATAGTTAAATACTGCAAAGAATGTGAGGGGAAGCTCCACCAGTCGCGTGAACCCATGAGTTTATCCTCTGAGAGAGAAAAGGAACATCCCGATTCAGACGGTGAGCGAGGGTATAGTACCCCGAAGAACCGAGGCCAAATATCTCCAGTGGAGATATCTGACCTCGATGATGATGAAAGAGATGGGGATCCAATTGGTGATAAACCCAAAGAAAAGCAAAGGAAGACTGGGTCATCTAATAATGACGCTCTCCTCCTTTCATTGCAACAAATGCTACAGGAAATGAGACGCGAAATGAATGAAAATAGCCTGGAAATGAGACGCGAAATGAATAAGAATAGCCGGGAAATGAATGAAAAAATAGATGCCTCGAACCGAGAAACCGAATCTCGATTCGAAGTATTAACTCACAAAATAGACAATATATGTGTAGACTTCGCTTCCTCAATAAACAAATTGAGGGAGCAAGCGTCTACTGAAATTGATTTGGTCAGATGCGAGGCTCAACAGTCCCTAAAGCAACTTCAGCAGGAGACTGAAAGTAAATTAGATCATGTAAATTCTGAAATTGAACAAATGGATACTAAATTGCATAAAATCAACAATAAATTAGAAACACAGCAGGCCGAAATTGATAGTTTAAAGTCAACCTTGTCAGATTTGTCATTGGAAACCAAACTGGAAGTAACTGACCAGAAAATTTCGAAAATTCAAAACGAGATAGTAAACATTCAAAAAGAAATGACAAAATCTAGTCGCGGAAAATCAGAGGTAACCTATCCTTTCCCCGGTAGCGATTCCTTAGAAATATTACCCGCTATAACAACTACCCGTGGCGCAGGAAAAGAAAATTTAGTGTCAGTTGATGCACGGGATATTGCGACGCACTACCCCATGCATCGGTCAGAACCAAAGTCGTGGTTCAATTCCAATAGTGTGCCGAATCAGTCGAGTGTTGTGACGACTACGGTCACTAGCGTGAGTGCTCCCTCTTTACATGGAGGTATACAATCACATAGCGTGTTGCCGGGAAGAGGAGATGGGTGTCATTCTGAGTCGTTGTTCACGGGTGCGATTGGTCCGGGAATGGAGCCCAACATATTCAATACGAACAATAGAATCCCTTTTAATTACATGGGTAATTATAACACCGCTACTACGTCGTCGGTGGTAAATCCGGTGACGACTCCGATTGTGCAGGATAATATGTTAATTCCCAGTAACTATTCCCCTGCTTATGTTAGTATGAGCTCTAAAGTGTCCCTCCGGGATATTGAACGTTTTCCCACGTTTGATGGGAACATTGCGAACTGGTTACCTCATGTTTTCCTGCTACCTAAAAGGTGAACTCACAATTTCCAGAAATTTAAGCTTTTCAACTGTACCGAGGACAAAAAACGGGAACTTCTATCTCAATACCCAAAGTGAATGTTACACTGTCTCATTTGAGTGCATGAGAGTATGAGTGAGTAGTTAGTTTATTAGTATTAATACATGTTAATTCTATTCAACAAAATTTTGTTATTCAAACAAAATTTTTTTTAACGACGCCGGGGAACTGTAATGTGCCATTACAGTCTAATGAGATTATGTTTTTAACAGGAGGGTGCCCGAAATTTTTTGCACCGACTGTACTTGATGTTTAACAAAAAAATTTGTGGTTGTAATGTAATTAAATAATTCGTAATTTTATTTGTTATTCTATTTCAAATTAACATGGAAAACTGTAAAAAAAAATTCATTACGGATTATAGTTTTGGGAATCAATATCTTTATTTATATTTTAAATTAGTTATAAGTCTTGTATATGGATATGTAAATGGATTATTACAATTCTTACGGTGTCAGTGCTATCCGAAAATATAGATCCACTATTGGACGGAACTTTCCAGATCAAATAACCAATCTAAAATTCGACAGAATTTTCAGGACCACCCTTCACCTCTCTTTTAGATACCTAGGTCCTTCTAAAATCTAGTTTGATCCAGATTTTACCAAATTTTATTCGTTTCAAAGCCCCACCGCCAAAATGCTTAGTTTTGATTGGCTGATAAACCCACGCTATGATATTAGGGCGCAATTATTCCATTCCTTGCAAGAATTCCACTGAAGACGCCGGACTAGGATCTTCTAGCTCAGAAAATCGAAAATTAACTAGAAAAGCTGCATTAAGAAGGTAACACTAATATAATAATTGAATAAATACCGACCAGGAAGCACAGGAGCTCAAATTTAGAAAATTTTTAACAGTTAAAACAGGATAAAATCTTAGTGAAATATAGCCAGAACCACAGGACGCCATGTCAGATGTAAATATTTAGTGTGGACAGGTTCGACATTTAAGTGCGGTTAATTTGGTGTGATAAAATCTTCATTTGCTTTGACTCAGGAAATTCAATTCAGTGATTATCCTTTTCACCCCTCCCAATATCATTTACAGTCAAGACCTGTCCGTGTAGTAATTTATTAATATAGATAGTGATTTTTTTTTTACTAACTCACATGGCGGTATTTTGCATTTTGCAATCTTGGTAACATTATAATGATGGCTTAAGTTAACTCTCAGGGCTCCTATCTGACTCCCAAATTGGGAGTACGGCTTCCAGCGGGATGAGTTGAACATGTAGTTTGTTCCGGGTTCCTGCCCCTTCAGGGCAGGGGTCCTATTGTTAGCTAATACTTTGATATGTCCCCTCGGGGCATTGATTAAACAGTTAAGAATGTGATTTAGTAAATACAGGGTCAGTTGGCCCTGTTCCTTTCTTTCCCTTTCCTTTCGTTACCTTGCATAGAGCCGATTTAAAATGGTAAAATCTGAATGTTGTCTGTGTATATTTATTAGTATAACATGTATTAATGATAGTGATGATTGGTGTGTATTGGCATGATGTGTCTTGTAGTTTAAGTAGTATGTGTATATTTGTAATGTAGTATCATTAGCAATTGTAGTTAAGTGATGTAAGAGTGTGTGAAATTATGGTGTATGGACAGTGTATCATTTACTATTCACATTTTCGTATTCAATCAATCGCTAAACGCAACATATCAATCTATAGTAATATCAGAAAATGAGAGTGTCGTAGTATCAAAATTCCGTGTACAAGGTCACATTCGGTGGTTCAAGGGTTGATCATATCGTCGCTAGCCCTAGTGTCAAAAGTCAGTACTAACCGCCATTCTTCTGTCGAGGTACTTAGTGATTTAGTTTTCATGAAATTGACCTTTCTTTTCGAAATAAAACCTAGAAGGTATAATTCCCAGCCCATATGGATGTACAGTTAGGTTAAGTGACCCAAAATTAATATTTCCTGAAAATTACAACATTCTGCTCAGTTTAGAAATCGAAATATTTAAGTAAATAAACAATCCGTAATTTCTTAACAGAAGTCGGGCGATATGATGCTAGTTCTTCGCTTTGAAATTATATTAAATGTTCATTTTTCTTCGTGGCTGCAGAAGTTCATTGTTGCTGCAGAATTTCATAAACATTAAACATTATCGCAGATAATTCTATTTTCAGTGAACATACGTAGGATTTTTTTCTTTCTTCTTAATAAAGCTACCGAGTATTACATAGTATTGTGTGTGGGATGAAAGAGTCTTGGGTTCGAGTGAGGTTGTCGTGCGGTGATCGGAATGGGAAATGTTTGTAGTGATTATAGATTTTAAAGTGTTAGGATGAAATGCGTATATAGGCTGGGCGTAGATAGAGGAAACAGGGTGTTTGTGAAATATAGCGACGTAGTAAATGAAAAGATAATGATATGAATATTATATGAATATTAATAAGTATATGAATATTGTAGTAAATGAATATAGAAGATAGGACACCCATATAGTTAAATATATAGTAGCCCAGTGAATACTTCGCCGCGTGTTGATATATAGATATTGAATAGATACGTGTAGCTACAAACATCTCAAGTTCTGACCCCTGCACCATGATATCACGCGGACCGGAGGGCGATATATAGTCGGACTATGGTAATACTTTGTAGTTTAATGTGTTATAATAATAATCAACCATAGTAATACCATTGGATAGAAGGGGTAGCATCATATAATCGTTGACTAGACATATTGAATAATAAATTATGAAAAGACAATAGTAGTTATACAACAGGGCTGTAGTGAATCATATCTTCTGGTCGGTTTTAAAATAGAATATCCTGCTCCGTGAGATTTTTTTTTCCTTCACGTTACCTACTCGGGCTAGCTTACAATGTTCATGGAGGCGACAGCTCTGATAGGGTTACAGAATCAAAACAATTAATTATTGAAATTTATTATTCGCGTACCCGGATGTCGACCCCTAGTCCCTTTAAGTATTTTCATTTCTTTTCTTAGTTTAATTAGACGAGGGAAATTAACGACATCCCAGACTGTGGCGTGTCTGCGCAGGGTAGCTATCGGTGAAGTTTGGCAATAGAAATCACCGATCCAAAATTCAGTTTATTTAATTTTTTTTTATTTTGGCAAATCATTAATTAGGGATATCTTAGCTATTACTCTAATTTCATTACTATCCTGGAATCTTCTAGTTTCCAAGAGGTCGGATGATTTTTTTTCCTCTTTTGAAATCCTAAATTAACGCCGTCTCTAACCTTCCGGAGGATTTCGGGGTCTGCAAGGGTGTTGACCGGATACGGTGAGTGGTGGGATTTCCCTAAAGCCTTTGTCTTTCCGAAAATCCCATCGTGGACACAGACTTGTCTCATCTTCGCAGACAGTTTTATCGGCTAGTTATTTGGTAAGCCGAACCCCTTTTGGCATGTTAAGAATATTTTGGCTATGGATTTTGTTGAGAGCGAAATTCGACTTCTATCTTTGTAGCGTTAGTTATTTTTCACTTAAGTCTTTGGCGCCCCTATTCTTCGTCTTCCTTCTTCTCTATCTCTCTCTCTGTCTTCATTTCTTCAAGTTTTTTTTTTAAATTTTTTCAACCTTCCCCCCCCTGATTTTGAACTTGTTGCTTACGATTTATTTAACGTACAACTCTGATCTGAAATTACCAGCTGAGACGTTGCAAGACACGATTCATGGATAGAGTAGATAGTGATTGAGTCCTCCATCACATTTTGACCTATCGCTGAAATGAACAAAGACTTAGTATTTGACGACACTTCGATTACGTTCTTTCACCGTCGTTCCTCTTAAGTTTTTTTTTCCGTAATCCATTGGTCACTTTCTTTTCTGTGTTGGTTTTCAATTACTTTGTAGTTAACCTGGGCCCAGAAATTGTACTTTGGTTTATCTAGTTATATCTTTAGAAATGCTCTGTGTTACGTGCCTGCCTCACAAAGTTTTTTTTTCCATGATTTACACACGAACTGATTATATAAAAGTGAAAATTTATAGACGCGCGGTATCAGGTAAAAAAAATCGATTTTCTTTTTCATATGTAATGTCGGAAGTCATTTGTTTTCTTGGACAATGTTTGCAACCTTTTAAAAAATTATTGTTGGGGTGATTAATTTAAATGTGTGCGCATTTATAATAAATATATATATATATAGAGAGAGAGAAATGAATACGTCGAATGTATATGTACTTAGTATGTGAATATGATTTTAAAGTAAAAGTATGATATTAAATGTATTATGAATATATGTAAGAGCGCTCGTGTCTGTCCCCCTAAACGTGTATTGGTTGCTATAGTTTACCAGTAAGTTCTCCGACGAATGTAAGAATGTAGATTTTGTTAAGAATACCGCCGTGCACTTAAGTAATTTTCCTTTTCTTTTGAATAAATGTAAATGATACCTTATGTAATTATGTAATGGCATGTATTGGAAAGTAACGGCAGGTCTAAACGTAACCCACATCATCATAACGAATATTATCCCTGAACTACCAACCTAAAACCATCGTGGAAAGTGCACCTTGAATCCTTCTCACCTTCATATGTATCCTGTGACTTGACCAGTTTTTTTTTTATCCTCAATTTAAACCTTTATACTCCGTATACCTGCAGGAGATCGTTTTTAAAATCCGAATCATATACAAATATATACGAAAGTGATCCTAAGGAAAGGCCTCATAACGTGTCCCAGTGTTGCATAAATAACTTAAAATTATTCAATTAATAAGTTTGGAAATGGACCGCCTAAGAGGAGAAACGTCCTCTAGCGATAGTGATTTTTCGAAATCCCTGGATGGGTATAAAGCGTCGCAGTGTGCGATTGCAGATATAAACTGTTAAAAGTTATAAACCAAGTATAGACGATGAATGGTTTTGTAAACCAATATATATATATATATATATATATATATATATATATATATATATATATATATATATATATATATATATATATATATATATATATATAAACCCGAACGAAGTTAAATGGAGCGAAATGTTCTGGACACTACGAGTAGTGCGTGATTTGTGATTTGAACGCTCAAAATCATTAATATTTTATTACCCGATGTGAGGTAGAGACTCATATATTTTCTGATACACCAAAAAGTTCTTTTTTTTTCTTTTCTTTCCTCTTTGTCAAATTTTTTTTAAAGTGAAATAAGTGTCCCCTTTGCGTATGTCGCAAATCATAATTTTGATTTAGCATGCCTAAGATACAATATATGTAATTATTTTTATTTGTCAAGATGATTGAATATATAAAAATTTACTAGAATATAACACTATGTACTCTATTAATATATAACCAATAACTTGTGCTTGTAATATTTTCTTCATAATTATCTGTTTGTCTTTTCTTTTCACTATGGATGTAATAAATTATTTGTATTTTTGTAGTTAGTTGGTTTCCTTTAACCATATATACACTGTCCTGAGTGAGTGAGCGTGTGAATGCATGATAGATTTAATATAAGTAATTTTAGTGATATCATTTGTTGTATTAACATCTGTAATATATGTGACATGTTTTAATATATGTGTTAAGGTAAATAACCTAGGTCATGAAGGACCGCTACTAATGGTTTAAATCGGCTCTAGGAGTGAAACAAAAATAGCAGGATGAGCCTAAATACGACATCTTTCTTCCAGGAAGTTGAAATTCTCGTTGATACGATACATAAATTTATATTGAGTTTATAAGTCTGATTTTTTTTTCTTCCCTCTTGGCTAATTCCTATGTGTGGTCGATCCTAGAGAACAGAGTCCAGATGCTGGATGGTAATCAATTACCGGTTGGAATAACAGTACAAAGAATTAAATTTCACTTTTCTCATTTCCAGGTCTAGGTCTGGGCAACCCCACGATCGTGGTGCCTGGAGCTAGGTCTGGGTGGTATGAGGGAACATGTGTCTATTTCGAAGCATTCCGAAATTGATTAGTCGTTAATAACATTTAGAATGATTCATCTTACAACGACTTTCCCGACCTTTTACTATATTTCTGGAATTATCCAGTAATCTGTTTTCTTATTAAAATACCCTATTTCTTTTCTTTCTTCTTTTCCTACCTCCTTCTTTTACCCTTCTACTTTCTTCTCTTTCTTTTCTATTTCTAAATGAAAGAAAACGGAGTCATGATTGAGAGTAGTCGCTATTGGCACGGTCAATAAGTTGTTTAGATGAGTTTTCTTCGGGAGTCCGATATGGAATAATCAACAATAACAAGAAAGTTTATTGGAATTTACTTTATTGGAAAATAATCCGGATTTCAATCAGTAGGTGATGTTTCGTAATCGTCCTCGTTAATTAATTTTAGCGACTTCTCTCCAGTACATTGCACACTTTATTATTTTTTCTTCGTTTTTTTTCGTTTTCTTTCAAATTGGCGACCGTTGACATCGGACAGTTACCATGGAAACAATTGTTTTCCCTGGTAACGAATCTGAAATTATTTATTAAACACTGTTTAGGATCGAGCACATATTGACTTGGCCACAAAAGTGCATAATTAAAAAGTTACAGTGGGATTAAATAATTATAGTCATTGGCTGTTCTGCTATCTTTGTCTCTCTCTGTAGAAAGGGGGAAATGAAGGAATTTGCTAAAGTGACTTCTAAAATTTGAAAATGCTGGAAGTTGACCCAAGGAGGGAATTAGATAGGAGTCCCTCAATTTATGAATAGTACCTGATTAATAAGTATTGTTAGTTTATAAGGATATAATTGTATGTGTTTATATTGTGTCTTTTTATATGGAAACTATGGCAACTAATAGGGAAGTAGTATCACACGAGAACGCGGAAGTCTCATGTACACAATGTACTTTAGAAAGTAGTGAGAAAAGAGCTCGCGTCTCTCGTAGGTTAGTGAGGTGTCACGAGTGTGGGCTGAAATGGATACATTTCAGTTGTATTAATTTAGAGGATACTGCTGAAAATGCAGAAAAGGTTCGGGCTGGTGAAATAGTTAAATACTGCAAAGAATGTGAGGGGAAGCTCCACCAGTCGCGTGAACCCATGAGTTTATCCTCTGAGAGAGAAAAGGAACATCCCGATTCAGACGGTGAGCGAGGGTATAGTACCCCGAAGAACCGAGGCCAAATATCTCCAGTGGAGATATCTGACCTCGATGATGATGAAAGAGATGGGGATCCAATTGGTGATAAACCCAAAGAAAAGCAAAGGAAGACTGGGTCATCTAATAATGACGCTCTCCTCCTTTCATTGCAACAAATGCTACAGGAAATGAGACGCGAAATGAATGAAAATAGCCTGGAAATGAGACGCGAAATGAATAAGAATAGCCGGGAAATGAATGAAAAAATAGATGCCTCGAACCGAGAAACCGAATCTCGATTCGAAGTATTAACTCACAAAATAGACAATATATGTGTAGACTTCGCTTCCTCAATAAACAAATTGAGGGAGCAAGCGTCTACTGAAATTGATTTGGTCAGATGCGAGGCTCAACAGTCCCTAAAGCAACTTCAGCAGGAGACTGAAAGTAAATTAGATCATGTAAATTCTGAAATTGAACAAATGGATACTAAATTGCATAAAATCAACAATAAATTAGAAACACAGCAGGCCGAAATTGATAGTTTAAAGTCAACCTTGTCAGATTTGTCATTGGAAACCAAACTGGAAGTAACTGACCAGAAAATTTCGAAAATTCAAAACGAGATAGTAAACATTCAAAAAGAAATGACAAAATCTAGTCGCGGAAAATCAGAGGTAACCTATCCTTTCCCCGGTAGCGATTCCTTAGAAATATTACCCGCTATAACAACTACCCGTGGCGCAGGAAAAGAAAATTTAGTGTCAGTTGATGCACGGGATATTGCGACGCACTACCCCATGCATCGGTCAGAACCAAAGTCGTGGTTCAATTCCAATAGTGTGCCGAATCAGTCGAGTGTTGTGACGACTACGGTCACTAGCGTGAGTGCTCCCTCTTTACATGGAGGTATACAATCACATAGCGTGTTGCCGGGAAGAGGAGATGGGTGTCATTCTGAGTCGTTGTTCACGGGTGCGATTGGTCCGGGAATGGAGCCCAACATATTCAATACGAACAATAGAATCCCTTTTAATTACATGGGTAATTATAACACCGCTACTACGTCGTCGGTGGTAAATCCGGTGACGACTCCGATTGTGCAGGATAATATGTTAATTCCCAGTAACTATTCCCCTGCTTATGTTAGTATGAGCTCTAAAGTGTCCCTCCGGGATATTGAACGTTTTCCCACGTTTGATGGGAACATTGCGAACTGGTTACCTCATGTTTTCCTGCTACCTAAAAGGTGAACTCACAATTTCCAGAAATTTAAGCTTTTCAACTGTACCGAGGACAAAAAACGGGAACTTCTATCTCAATACCCAAAGTGAATGTTACACTGTCTCATTTGAGTGCATGAGAGTATGAGTGAGTAGTTAGTTTATTAGTATTAATACATGTTAATTCTATTCAACAAAATTTTGTTATTCAAACAAAATTTTTTTTAACGACGCCGGGGAACTGTAATGTGCCATTACAGTCTAATGAGATTATGTTTTTAACAGGAGGGTGCCCGAAATTTTTTGCACCGACTGTACTTGATGTTTAACAAAAAAATTTGTGGCTGTAATGTAATTAAATAATTCGTAATTTTATTTGTTATTCTATTTCAAATTAACATGGAAAACTGTAAAAAAATTCATTACGGATTATAGTTTTGGGAATCAATATCTTTATTTATATTTTAAATTAGTTATAAGTCTTGTATATGGATATGTAAATGGATTATTACAATTCTTACGGTGTCAGTGCTATCCGAAAATATAGATCCACTATTGGACGGAACTTTCCAGATCAAATAACCAATCTAAAATTCGACAGAATTTTCAGGACCACCCTTCACCTCTCTTTTAGATACCTAGGTCCTTCTAAAATCTAGTTTGATCCAGATTTTACCAAATTTTATTCGTTTCAAAGCCCCACCGCCAAAATGCTTAGTTTTGATTGGCTGATAAACCCACGCTATGATATTAGGGCGCAATTATTCCATTCCTTGCAAGAATTCCACTGAAGACGCCGGACTAGGATCTTCTAGCTCAGAAAATCGAAAATTAACTAGAAAAGCTGCATTAAGAAGGTAACACTAATATAATAATTGAATAAATACCGACCAGGAAGCACAGGAGCTCAAATTTAGAAAATTTTTAACAGTTAAAACAGGATAAAATCTTAGTGAAATATAGCCAGAACCACAGGACGCCATGTCAGATGTAAATATTTAGTGTGGACAGGTTCGACATTTAAGTGCGGTTAATTTGGTGTGATAAAATCTTCATTTGCTTTGACTCAGGAAATTCAATTCAGTGATTATCCTTTTCACCCCTCCCAATATCATTTACAGTCAAGACCTGTCCGTGTAGTAATTTATTAATATAGATAGTGATTTTTTTTTTACTAACTCACATGGCGGTATTTTGCATTTTGCAATCTTGGTAACATTATAATGATGGCTTAAGTTAACTCTCAGGGCTCCTATCTGACTCCCAAATTGGGAGTACGGCTTCCAGCGGGATGAGTTGAACATGTAGTTTGTTCCGGGTTCCTGCCCCTTCAGGGCAGGGGTCCTATTGTTAGCTAATACTTTGATATGTCCCCTCGGGGCATTGATTAAACAGTTAAGAATGTGATTTAGTAAATACAGGGTCAGTTGGCCCTGTTCCTTTCTTTCCCTTTCCTTTCGTTACCTTGCATAGAGCCGATTTAAAATGGTAAAATCTGAATGTTGTCTGTGTATATTTATTAGTATAACATGTATTAATGATAGTGATGATTGGTGTGTATTGGCATGATGTGTCTTGTAGTTTAAGTAGTATGTGTATATTTGTAATGTAGTATCATTAGCAATTGTAGTTAAGTGATGTAAGAGTGTGTGAAATTATGGTGTATGGACAGTGTATCATTTACTATTCACATTTTCGTATTCAATCAATCGCTAAACGCAACATATCAATCTATAGTAATATCAGAAAATGAGAGTGTCGTAGTATCAAAATTCCGTGTACAAGGTCACATTCGGTGGTTCAAGGGTTGATCATATCGTCGCTAGCCCTAGTGTCAAAAGTCAGTACTAACCGCCATTCTTCTGTCGAGGTACTTAGTGATTTAGTTTTCATGAAATTGACCTTTCTTTTCGAAATAAAACCTAGAAGGTATAATTCCCAGCCCATATGGATGTACAGTTAGGTTAAGTGACCCAAAATTAATATTTCCTGAAAATTACAACATTCTGCTCAGTTTAGAAATCGAAATATTTAAGTAAATAAACAATCCGTAATTTCTTAACAGAAGTCGGGCGATATGATGCTAGTTCTTCGCTTTGAAATTATATTAAATGTTCATTTTTCTTCGTGGCTGCAGAAGTTCATTGTTGCTGCAGAATTTCATAAACATTAAACATTATCGCAGATAATTCTATTTTCAGTGAACATACGTAGGATTTTTTTCTTTCTTCTTAATAAAGCTACCGAGTATTACATAGTATTGTGTGTGGGATGAAAGAGTCTTGGGTTCGAGTGAGGTTGTCGTGCGGTGATCGGAATGGGAAATGTTTGTAGTGATTATAGATTTTAAAGTGTTAGGATGAAATGCGTATATAGGCTGGGCGTAGATAGAGGAAACAGGGTGTTTGTGAAATATAGCGACGTAGTAAATGAAAAGATAATGATATGAATATTATATGAATATTAATAAGTATATGAATATTGTAGTAAATGAATATAGAAGATAGGACACCCATATAGTTAAATATATAGTAGCCCAGTGAATACTTCGCCGCGTGTTGATATATAGATATTGAATAGATACGTGTAGCTACAAACATCTCAAGTTCTGACCCCTGCACCATGATATCACGCGGACCGGAGGGCGATATATAGTCGGACTATGGTAATACTTTGTAGTTTAATGTGTTATAATAATAATCAACCATAGTAATACCATTGGATAGAAGGGGTAGCATCATATAATCGTTGACTAGACATATTGAATAATAAATTATGAAAAGACAATAGTAGTTATACAACAGGGCTGTAGTGAATCATATCTTCTGGTCGGTTTTAAAATAGAATATCCTGCTCCGTGAGATTTTTTTTTTCCTTCACGTTACCTACTCGGGCTAGCTTACAATGTTCATGGAGGCGACAGCTCTGATAGGGTTACAGAATCAAAACAATTAATTATTGAAATTTATTATTCGCGTACCCGGATGTCGACCCCTAGTCCCTTTAAGTATTTTCATTTCTTTTCTTAGTTTAATTAGACGAGGGAAATTAACGACATCCCAGACTGTGGCGTGTCTGCGCAGGGTAGCTATCGGTGAAGTTTGGCAATAGAAATCACCGATACAAAATTCAGTTTATTTAATTTTTTTTTTATTTTGGCAAATCATTAATTAGGGATATCTTAGCTATTACTCTAATTTCATTACTATCCTGGAATCTTCTAGTTTCCAAGAGGTCGGATGATTTTTTTTTCCTCTTTTGAAATCCTAAATTAACGCCGTCTCTAACCTTCCGGAGGATTTCGGGGTCTGCAAGGGTGTTGACCGGATACGGTGAGTGGTGGGATTTCCCTAAAGCCTTTGTCTTTCCGAAAATCCCATCGTGGACACAGACTTGTCTCATCTTCGCAGACAGTTTTATCGGCTAGTTATTTGGTAAGCCGAACCCCTTTTGGCATGTTAAGAATATTTTGGCTATGGATTTTGTTGAGAGCGAAATTCGACTTCTATCTTTGTAGCGTTAGTTATTTTTCACTTAAGTCTTTGGCGCCCCTATTCTTCGTCTTCCTTCTTCTCTATCTCTCTCTCTGTCTTCATTTCTTCAAGTTTTTTTTTAATTTTTTCAACCTTCCCCCCCCCGATTTTGAACTTGTTGCTTACGATTTATTTAACGTACAACTCTGATCTGAAATTACCAGCTGAGACGTTGCAAGACACGATTCATGGATAGAGTAGATAGTGATTGAGTCCTCCATCACATTTTGACCTATCGCTGAAATGAACAAAGACTTAGTATTTGACGACACTTCGATTACGTTCTTTCACCGTCGTTCCTCTTAAGTTTTTTTTCCGTAATCCATTGGTCACTTTCTTTTCTGTGTTGGTTTTCAATTACTTTGTAGTTAACCTGGGCCCAGAAATTGTACTTTGGTTTATCTAGTTATATCTTTAGAAATGCTCTGTGTTACGTGCCTGCCGCACAAAGTTTTTTTTTTCCATGATTTACGCACGAACTGATTATATAAAAGTGAAAATTTATAGACGCGCGGTATCAGGTAAAAAAATCGATTTTCTTTTTCATATGTAATGTCGGAAGTCATTTGTTTTCTTGGACAATGTTTGCAACCTTTTAAAAAATTATTGTTGGGGTGATTAATTTAAATGTGTGCGCATTTATAATAAATATATATATATATAGAGAGAGAGAAATGAATACGTCGAATGTATATGTACTTAGTATGTGAATATGATTTTAAAGTAAAAGTATGATATTAAATGTATTATGAATATATGTAAGAGCGCTCGTGTCTGTCCCCCTAAACGTGTATTGGTTGCTATAGTTTACCAGTAAGTTCTCCGACGAATGTAAGAATGTAGATTTTGTTAAGAATACCGCCGTGCACTTAAGTAATTTTCCTTTTCTTTTGAATAAATGTAAATGATACCTTATGTAATTATGTAATGGCATGTATTGGAAAGTAACGGCAGGTCTAAACGTAACCCACATCATCATAACGAATATTATCCCTGAACTACCAACCTAAAACCATCGTGGAAAGTGCACCTTGAATCCTTCTCACCTTCATATGTATCCTGTGACTTGACCAGTTTTTTTTTTATCCTCAATTTAAACCTTTATACTCCGTATACCTGCGGGAGATCGTTTTTAAAATCCGAATCATATACAAATATATACGAAAGTGATCCTAAGGAAAGGCCTCATAACGTGTCCCAGTGTTGCATAAATAACTTAAAATTATTCAATTAATAAGTTTGGAAATGGACCGTCTAAGAGGAGAAACGTCCTCTAGCGATAGTGATTTTTCGAAATCCCTGGATGGGTATAAAGCGTCGCAGTGTGCGATTGCAGATATAAACTGTTAAAAGTTATAAACCAAGTATAGACGATGAATGGTTTTGTAAACCAATATATATATATATATATATATATATATATATATATATATATATATATATACATATATATATATATATATATATATATATATATATATATATATATATATATATATATATATATATATATAGATATAGATATAGATATATATAAACCCGAACGAAGTTAAATGGAGCGAAATGTTCTGGACACTACGAGTAGTGCGTGATTTGTGATTTGAACGCTCAAAATCATTAATATTTTATTACCCGATGTGAGGTAGAGACTCATATAATTTCTGATACACCAAAAAGTTCTTTTTTATCTTTTCTTTCCTCTTTGTCAAATTTTTTTTTAAAGTGAAATAAGTGTCCCCTTTGCGTATGTCGCAAATCATAATTTTGATTTAGCATGCCTAAGATACAATATATGTAATTATTTTTATTTGTCAAGATGATTGAATATATAAAAATTTACTAGAACATAACACTATGTACTCTATTAATATATAACCAATAACTTGTGCTTGTAATATTTTCTTCATAATTATCTGTTTGTCTTTTCTTTTCACTATGGATGTAATAAATTATTTGTATTTTTGTAGTTAGTTGGTTTCCTTTAACCATATATACACTGTCCTGAGTGAGTGAGCGTGTGAATGCATGATAGATTTAACATAAGTAATTTTAGTGATATCATTTGTTGTATTAACATCTGTAATATATGTGACATGTTTTAATATATGTGTTAAGGTAAATAACCTAGGTCATGAAGGACCGCTACTAATGGTTTAAATCGGCTCTAGGAGTGAAACAAAAATAGCAGGATGAGCCTAAATACGACATCTTTCTTCCAGGAAGTTGAAATTCTCGTTGATACGATACATAAATTTATATTGAGTTTATAAGTCTGATTTTTTTTCTTCCCTCTTGGCTAATTCCTATGTGTGGTCGATCCTAGAGAACAGAGTCCAGATGCTGGATGGTAATCAATTACCGGTTGGAATAACAGTACAAAGAATTAAATTTCACTTTTCTCATTTCCAGGTCTAGGTCTGGGCAACCCCACGATCGTGGTGCCTGGAGCTAGGTCTGGGTGGTATGAGGGAACATGTGTCTATTTCGAAGCATTCCGAAATTGATTAGTCGTTAATAACATTTAGAATGATTCATCTTTCAACGACTTTCCCGACCTTTTACTATATTTCCGGAATTATCCAGTAATCTGTTTTCTTATTAAAATACCCTATTTCTTTTCTTTCTTCTTTTCCTACCTCCTTCTTTTACCCTTCTACTTTCTTCTCTTTCTTTTCTATTTCTAAATGAAAGAAAACGGAGTCATGATTGAGAGTAGTCGCTATTGGCACGGTCAATAAGTTGTTTAGATGAGTTTTCTTCGGGAGTCCGATATGGAATAATCAACAATAACAAGAAAGTTTATTGGAATTTACTTTATTGGAAAATAATCCGGATTTCAATCAGTAGGTGATGTTTCGTAATCGTCCTCGTTAATTAATTTTAGCGACTTCTCTCCAGTACATTGCACACTTTATTATTTTTTCTTCGTTTTTTTTCGTTTTCTTTCAAATTGGCGACCGTTGACATCGGACAGTTACCATGGAAACAATTGTTTTCCCTGGTAACGAATCTGAAATTATTTATTAAACACTGTTTAGGATCGAGCACATATTGACTTGGCCACAAAAGTGCATAATTAAAAAGTTACAGTGGGATTAAATAATTATAGTCATTGGCTGTTCTGCTATCTTTGTCTCTCTCTGTAGAAAGGGGGAAATGAAGGAATTTGCTAAAGTGACTTCTAAAATTTGAAAATGCTGGAAGTTGACCCAAGGAGGGAATTAGATAGGAGTCCCTCAATTTATGAATAGTACCTGATTAATAAGTATTGTTAGTTTATAAGGATATAATTGTATGTGTTTATATTGTGTCTTTTTATATGGAAACTATGGCAACTAATAGGGAAGTAGTATCACACGAGAACGCGGAAGTCTCATGTACACAATGTACTTTAGAAAGTAGTGAGAAAAGAGCTCGCGTCTCTCGTAGGTTAGTGAGGTGTCACGAGTGTGGGCTGAAATGGATACATTTCAGTTGTATTAATTTAGAGGATACTGCTGAAAATGCAGAAAAGGTTCGGGCTGGTGAAATAGTTAAATACTGCAAAGAATGTGAGGGGAAGCTCCACCAGTCGCGTGAACCCATGAGTTTATCCTCTGAGAGAGAAAAGGAACATCCCGATTCAGACGGTGAGCGAGGGTATAGTACCCCGAAGAACCGAGGCCAAATATCTCCAGTGGAGATATCTGACCTCGATGATGATGAAAGAGATGGGGATCCAATTGGTGATAAACCCAAAGAAAAGCAAAGGAATACTGGGTCATCTAATAATGACGCTCTCCTCCTTTCATTGCAACAAATGCTACAGGAAATGAGACGCGAAATGAATGAAAATAGCCTGGAAATGAGACGCGAAATGAATGAAAATAGCCTGGAAATGAGACGCGAAATGAATAAGAATAGCCGGGAAATGAATGAAAAAATAGATGCCTCGAACCGAGAAACCGAATCTCGATTCGAAGTATTAACTCACAAAATAGACAATATATGTGTAGACTTCGCTTCCTCAATAAACAAATTGAGGGAGCAAGCGTCTACTGAAATTGATTTGGTCAGATGCGAGGCTCAACAGTCCCTAAAGCAACTTCAGCAGGAGACTGAAATTAAATTAGATCATGTAAATTCTGAAATTGAACAAATGGATACTAAATTGCATAAAATCAACAATAAATTAGAAACACAGCAGGCTGAAATTGATAGTTTAAAGTCAACCTTGTCAGATTTGTCATTGGAAACCAAACTGGAAGTAACTGACCAGAAAATTTCGAAAATTCAAAACGAGATAGTAAACATTCAAAAAGAAATGACAAAATCTAGTCGCGGAAAATCAGGGTTAACCTATCCTTTCCCCGGTAGCGATTCCTTAGAAATATTACCCGCTATAACAACTACCCGTGGCGCAGGAAAAGAAAATTTAGTGTCAGTTGATGCACGGGATATTGCGACGCACTACCCCATGCATCGGTCAGAACCAAAGTCGTGGTTCAATTCCAATAGTGTGCCGAATCAGTCGAGTGTTGTGACGACTACGGTCACTAGCGTGAGTGCTCCCTCTTTACATGGAGGTATACAATCACATAGCGTGTTGCCGGGAAGAGGAGATGGGTGTCATTCTGAGTCGTTGTTCACGGGTGCGATTGGTCCGGGAATGGAGCCCAACATATTCAATACGAACAATAGAATCCCTTTCCCGCGTTTGATGGGAACATTGCGAACTGGTTACCTCATGTTTTCCTGCTACCTAAAAGGTGAACTCACAATTTCCAGAAATTTAAGCTTTTCAACTGTACCGAGGACAAAAAACGGGAACTTCTATCTCAATACCCAAAGTGAATGTTACACTGTCTCATTTGAGTGCATGAGAGTATGAGTGAGTAGTTAGTTTATTAGTATTAATACATGTTAATTCTATTCAACAAAATTTTGTTATTCAAACAAAATTTTTTTTAACGACGCCGGGGAACTGTAATGTGCCATTACAGTCTAATGAGATTATGTTTTTAACAGGAGGGTGCCCGAATTTTTTTGCACCGACTGTACTTGATGTTTAACAAAAAAATTTGTGGCGGTAATGTAATTAAATAATTCGTAATTTTATTTGTGATTCTATTTCAAATTAACATGGAAAACTGTAAAAAAATTCATTACGGATTATAGTTTTGGGAATCAATATCTTTATTTATATTTTAAATTAGTTATAAGTCTTGTATATGGATATGTAAATGGATTATTACAATTCTTACGGTGTCAGTGCTATCCGAAAATATAGATCCACTATTGGACGGAACTTTCCAGATCAAATAACCAATCTAAAATTCGACAGAATTTTCAGGACCACCCTTCACCTCTCTTTTAGATACCTAGGTCCTTCTAAAATCTAGTTTGATCCAGATTTTACCAAATTTTATTCGTTTCAAAGCCCCACCGCCAAAATGCTTAGTTTTGATTGGCTGATAAACCCACGCTATGATATTAGGGCGCAATTATTCCATTCCTTGCAAGAATTCCACTGAAGACGCCGGACTAGGATCTTCTAGCTCAGAAAATCGAAAATTAACTAGAAAAGCTGCATTAAGAAGGTAACACTAATATAATAATTGAATAAATACCGACCAGGAAGCACAGGAGCTCAAATTTAGAAAATTTTTAACAGTTAAAACAGGATAAAATCTTAGTGAAATATAGCCAGAACCACAGGACGCCATGTCAGATGTAAATATTTAGTGTGGACAGGTTCGACATTTAAGTGCGGTTAATTTGGTGTGATAAAATCTTCATTTGCTTTGACTCAGGAAATTCAATTCAGTGATTATCCTTTTCACCCCTCCCAATATCATTTACAGTCAAGACCTGTCCGTGTAGTAATTTATTAATATAGATAGTGATTTTTTTTTTACTAACTCACATGGCGGTATTTTGCATTTTGCAATCTTGGTAACATTATAATGATGGCTTAAGTTAACTCTCAGGGCTCCTATCTGACTCCCAAATTGGGAGTACGGCTTCCAGCGGGATGAGTTGAACATGTAGTTTGTTCCGGGTTCCTGCCCCTTCAGGGCAGGGGTCCTATTGTTAGCTAATACTTTGATATGTCCCCTCGGGGCATTGATTAAACAGTTAAGAATGTGATTTAGTAAATACAGGGTCAGTTGGCCCTGTTCCTTTCTTTCCCTTTCCTTTCGTTACCTTGCATAGAGCCGATTTAAAATGGTAAAATCTGAATGTTGTCTGTGTATATTTATTAGTATAACATGTATTAATGATAGTGATGATTGGTGTGTATTGGCATGATGTGTCTTGTAGTTTAAGTAGTATGTGTATATTTGTAATGTAGTATCATTAGCAATTGTAGTTAAGTGATGTAAGAGTGTGTGAAATTATGGTGTATGGACAGTGTATCATTTACTATTCACATTTTCGTATTCAATCAATCGCTAAACGCAACATATCAATCTATAGTAATATCAGAAAATGAGAGTGTCGTAGTATCAAAATTCCGTGTACAAGGTCACATTCGGTGGTTCAAGGGTTGATCATATCGTCGCTAGCCCTAGTGTCAAAAGTCAGTACTAACCGCCATTCTTCTGTCGAGGTACTTAGTGATTTAGTTTTCATGAAATTGACCTTTCTTTTCGAAATAAAACCTAGAAGGTATAATTCCCAGCCCATATGGATGTACAGTTAGGTTAAGTGACCCAAAATTAATATTTCCTGAAAATTACAACATTCTGCTCAGTTTAGAAATCGAAATATTTAAGTAAATAAACAATCCGTAATTTCTTAACAGAAGTCGGGCGATATGATGCTAGTTCTTCGCTTTGAAATTATATTAAATGTTCATTTTTCTTCGTGGCTGCAGAAGTTCATTGTTGCTGCAGAATTTCATAAACATTAAACATTATCGCAGATAATTCTATTTTCAGTGAACATACGTAGGATTTTTTTCTTTCTTCTTAATAAAGCTACCGAGTATTACATAGTATTGTGTGTGGGATGAAAGAGTCTTGGGTTCGAGTGAGGTTGTCGTGCGGTGATCGGAATGGGAAATGTTTGTAGTGATTATAGATTTTAAAGTGTTAGGATGAAATGCGTATATAGGCTGGGCGTAGATAGAGGAAACAGGGTGTTTGTGAAATATAGCGACGTAGTAAATGAAAAGATAATGATATGAATATTATATGAATATTAATAAGTATATGAATATTGTAGTAAATGAATATAGAAGATAGGACACCCATATAGTTAAATATATAGTAGCCCAGTGAATACTTCGCCGCGTGTTGATATATAGATATTGAATAGATACGTGTAGCTACAAACATCTCAAGTTCTGACCCCTGCACCATGATATCACGCGGACCGGAGGGCGATATATAGTCGGACTATGGTAATACTTTGTAGTTTAATGTGTTATAATAATAATCAACCATAGTAATACCATTGGATAGAAGGGGTAGCATCATATAATCGTTGACTAGACATATTGAATAATAAATTATGAAAAGACAATAGTAGTTATACAACAGGGCTGTAGTGAATCATATCTTCTGGTCGGTTTTAAAATAGAATATCCTGCTTCGTGAGATTTTTTTTTCCTTCACGTTACCTACTCGGGCTAGCTTACAATGTTCATGGAGGCGACAGCTCTGATAGGGTTACAGAATCAAAACAATTAATTATTGAAATTTATTATTCGCGTACCCGGATGTCGACCCCTAGTCCCTTTAAGTATTTTCATTTCTTTTCTTAGTTTAATTAGACGAGGGAAATTAACGACATCCCAGACTGTGGCGTGTCTGCGCAGGGTAGCTATCGGTGAAGTTTGGCAATAGAAATCACCGATACAAAATTCAGTTTATTTAATTTTTTTTTTATTTTGGCAAATCATTAATTAGGGATATCTTAGCTATTACTCTAATTTCATTACTATCCTGGAATCTTCTAGTTTCCAAGAGGTCGGATGATTTTTTTATTTCCTCTTTTGAAATCCTAAATTAACGCCGTCTCTAACCTTCCGTAGGATTTCGGGGTCTGCAAGGGTGTTGACCGGATACGGTGAGTGGTGGGATTTCCCTAAAGCCTTTGTCTTTCCGAAAATCCCATCGTGGACACAGACTTGTCTCATCTTCGCAGACAGTTTTATCGGCTAGTTATTTGGTAAGCCGAACCCCTTTTGGCATGTTAAGAATATTTTGGCTATGGATTTTGTTGAGAGCGAAATTCGACTTCTATCTTTGTAGCGTTAGTTATTTCTCACTTAAGTCTTTGGCGCCCCTATTCTTCGTCTTCCTTCTTCTCTATCTCTCTCTCTGTCTTCATTTCTTCAAGTTTTTTTTAATTTTTTCAACCTTCCCCCCCCCCGATTTTGAACTTGTTGCTTACGATTTATTTAACGTACAACTCTGATCTGAAATTACCAGCTGAGACGTTGCAAGACACGATTCATGGATAGAGTAGATAGTGATTGAGTCCTCCATCACATTTTGACCTATCGCTGAAATGAACAAAGACTTAGTATTTGACGACACTTCGATTACGTTCTTTCACCGTCGTTCCTCTTAAGTTTTTTTTCCGTAATCCATTGGTCACTTTCTTTTCTGTGTTGGTTTTCAATTACTTTGTAGTTAACCTGGGCCCAGAAATTGTACTTTGGTTTATCTAGTTATATCTTTAGAAATGCTCTGTGTTACGTGCCTGCCGCACAAAGTTTTTTTTTTCCATGATTTACGCACGAACTGATTATATAAAAGTGAAAATTTATAGACGCGCGGTATCAGGTAAAAAAATCGATTTTCTTTTTCATATGTAATGTCGGAAGTCATTTGTTTTCTTGGACAATGTTTGCAACCTTTTAAAAAATTATTGTTGGGGTGATTAATTTAAATGTGTGCGCATTTATAATAAATATATATATATAGAGAGAGAAATGAATACGTCGAATGTATATGTACTTAGTATGTGAATATGATTTTAAAGTAAAAGTATGATATTAAATGTATTATGAATATATGTAAGAGCGCTCGTGTCTGTCCCCCTAAACGTGTATTGGTTGCTATAGTTTACCAGTAAGTTCTCCGACGAATGTAAGAATGTAGATTTTGTTAAGAATACCGCCGTGCACTTAAGTAATTTTCCTTTTCTTTTGAATAAATGTAAATGATACCTTATGTAATTATGTAATGGCATGTACTGGAAAGTAACGGCAGGTCTAAACGTAACCCACATCATCATAACGAATATTATCCCTGAACTACCAACCTAAAACCATCGTGGAAAGTGCACCTTGAATCCTTCTCACCTTTATATGTATCCTGTGACTTGACCAGTTTTTTTTTTATCCTCAATTTAAATCTTTATACTCCGTATACCTGCGGGAGATCGTTTTTAAAATCCGATTCATATACAAATATATACGAAAGTGATCCTAAGGAAAGGCCTCATAACGTGTCCCAGTGTTGCATAAATAACTTAAAATTATTCAATTAATAAGTTTGGAAATGGACCGTCTAAGAGGAGAAACGTCCTCTAGCGATAGTGATTTTTCGAAATCCCTGGATGGGTATAAAGCGTCGCAGTGTGCGATTGCAGATATAAACTGTTAAAAGTTATAAACCAAGTATAGACGATGAATGGTTTTGTAAACCAATATATATATATATATATATATATATATATATATATATATATATATATATATATATATATATATATATATATATATATAGATATAGATATATATAAACCCGAACGAAGTTAAATGGAGCGAAATGTTCTGGACACTACGAGTAGTGCGTGATTTGTGATTTGAACGCTCAAAATCATTAATATTTTATTACCCGATGTGAGGTAGAGACTCATATAATTTCTGATACACCAAAAAGTTCTTTTTTTTTCTTTTCTTTCCTCTTTGTCAAATTTTTTTTAAAGTGAAATAAGTGTCCCCTTTGCGTATGTCGCAAATCATAATTTTGATTTAGCATGCCTAAGATACAATATATGTAATTATTTTTATTTGTCAAGATGATTGAATATATAAAAATTTACTAGAATATAACACTATGTACTCTATTAATATATAACCAATAACTTGTGCTTGTAATATTTTCTTCATAATTATCTGTTTGTCTTTTCTTTTCACTATGGATGTAATAAATTATTTGTATTTTTGTAGTTAGTTGGTTTCCTTTAACCATATATACACTGTCCTGAGTGAGTGAGCGTGTGAATGCATGATAGATTTAATATAAGTAATTTTAGTGATATCATTTTTTGTATTAACATCTGTAATATATGTGACATGTTTTAATATATGTGTTAAGGTAAATAACCTAGGTCATGAAGGACCGCTACTAATGGTTTAAATCGGCTCTAGGAGTGAAACAAAAATAGCAGGATGAGCCTAAATACGCCATCTTTCTTCCAGGAAGTTGAAATTCTCGTTGATACGATACATAAATTTATATTGAGTTTATAAGTCTGATTTTTTTTTTCTTCCCTCTTGGCTACAGTGTTGAATTCAGACATTTTCACCCGGGGGGGAATGTCAACTCCTCGGGGGGGAGGGTTTTTTTCTGTATTTTTGCAAGAAAGCAGCATATTTAACAATCCCATTCACATACACATCTTACCTAATATTGAGACTAATTGCTGATAAATATTCAATGTGAAATTATAGTAAAAAAAAAAAAAAAAAAAAAAACAATCGTTTGATTTCATCTAAAGCATTAAATAAAGACTGGCAAAAACATTTTACACTAAACTTTAACTGCTATTTACAGTAGCTATTTTTGTTATTATTTCCTATATTCAGTAGTTACTGTTTGTTACTAATGTAGAAGTTTTTAAAAAGATTTAAACTAACTCAAATATTTTTTGTCCTAAAACAAACACACACAGAAATATCTTAACAAAAAATTATAATTCTCACACTTCTGATTCTAAATCAAGCATATTAGCCTTGGTTTCTTCACTGCATACACATCAATAGTTTAGTTTACGAAATCTTCAGTAGGATTAGTGCCGTGTCGTGGAAAATCAGTGCTTGGTGCAAGAGTATACGACGGCATCCCCGTATATATGAGTGAGGTCGACAGACCAGCTACGAAAGGTGAGAAAATTTTAAAAAGTAAACCGTGCTTTTCTTTGATTTTGAGCAAAGCTCCATTACTTTTTTCCTTTCATTTTATATAATATGTGCACATGTGTTTTATTCCTCTGTTTTCTTTTCCTTCTTTTCTTTTCTTTTTCCCTCCCGAATTTTGCACCCCTTACTTCGGCGCCCGGGGCCGTCGCCCCGCTTGCCCCTTCCCCATGGCACAGCTCTTAGTAGGATCTTCATTACCTTCAATAGCAATCTTTCACTTATATACTACTATCATATTGATAAATTCTATATAAGTCTCTAATCCAGGAGGGATAACTGTTCGTCCCTGATCCCTCCAAATGACGCCCTCTGAATCTCTCCCTTTAACTGAATTATTTTTAATTAAAGAATGGTGTATTTACTTTAACAAGCGTAAAACACATTTACGTCTGTTACTTCCGATGCGAGAAATGGGATTTAGGTGCCCTATTTCAAATAATGCAAGAACTGTACATTTTCAAGAACTCAAGTCTGTTGAATCAGAGATCATATGGAATGATCGAAAGATCTTCTCTATCTTTCCTTTCCTATCTCAACCTGTGCTAGTGCTACCTACTAATATACAATATAGGGCGAGAGTATAGTACCTACTAAAATACAAACCTTTCTTCAACAGTTGACAATTTCATGTTCTGCAAACTCGGTCATAGCGTTAAGAAATACAAGTTTCATTGGCTATTTGGTATTCTATCTTAGATGTTACATGATTAATATTTATATAGAATGGGTCTGCGTCATTTATATGTATATTGAGAGATTGGATTTCGTGTGCACGTGCACGGAAATAAAGCAAATAATTATGTGAAGTAATTTCTACATTTTGTTACTGAATTTTTTTTGAGTTTCTCCGGGGGGGATGAATTTTCTTCGGGGGGGAAATTCCCCCCCGGGCTACCCCCTGAATTCAACCCTGCTTGGCTAATTCCTATGTGTGGTCGATCCTAGAGAACAGAGTCCAGATGCTGGATGGTAATCAATTACCGGTTGGAATAACAGTACAAAGAATTAAATTTCACTTTTCTCATTTCCAGGTCTAGGTCTGGGCAACCCCACGATCGTGGTGCCTGGAGCTAGGTCTGGGTGGTATGAGGGAACATGTGTCTATTTCGAAGCATTCCGAAATTGATTAGTCGTTAATAACATTTAGAATGATTCATCTTTCAACGACTTTCCCGACCTTTTACTATATTTCCGGAATTATCCAGTAATCTGTTTTCTTATTAAAATACCCTATTTCTTTTCTTTCTTCTTTTCCTACCTCCTTCTTTTACCCTTCTACTTTCTTCTCTTTCTTTTCTATTTCTAAATGAAAGAAAACGGAGTCATGATTGAGAGTAGTCGCTATTGGCACGGTCAATAAGTTGTTTAGATGAGTTTTCTTCGGGAGTCCGATATGGAATAATCAACAATAACAAGAAAGTTTATTGGAATTTACTTTATTGGAAAATAATCCGGATTTCAATCAGTAGGTGATGTTTCGTAATCGTCCTCGTTAATTAATTTTAGCGACTTCTCTCCAGTACATTGCACACTTTATTATTTTTTCTTCGTTTTTTTTTTTACGTTTTCTTTCAAGTAATGACATCCCGTAGCGTCGTTACGTAACACGCACAGTATAAATAAAGCTTCAAAATCACAAATTGCAAGTTCTGCCGCAGATAATTCGGTAAGGTGTCTGCTTGTTGAGTGGGCAACCCAGATTCATATCACGGCTGGTACGGTTTGCTTTTTTTCCCTTTCAAAATACGTTTCTATATGTTTATATTTCTTCTTAATGATTACTTTCTTGCAATCTTAAATTAGTCGGGGTTAAGTAGTCAGAAGATTAAAATACATGTATGACTACTTTATCCGTGTGTGTGTACTCATATATGTATCTTCACATATTTGTTTCTTTCTTGGGGCCGCGGCGGCTCAGTGGTAGAGCGTTCAACTTTGGTGCTTAGGGTCTGGGTTCGATCCCAGTCCTCGACAAGTGAACTTTGTGGTGGACAAACACCGTGTGCGTGGGTTTTCTCGGGGTTCTCCCGCTTTGTTCATTCGACCATTTCATTCATTACTCACCATCACCGTCTCCTTTAGCCTAACCGGCATAATCGTGGGACGTAAAACTCAAAGATTTCATTAGTTTCTTTCTTTCAACTAGTGTTGCCACTAGACCAGACAGAAACCTTTGATACGAGACACTAGACGAGACAGAGTACTTGTCCCGTCTCGTTTTCGAGACGAGACGAGACGTCTCTTGAAATGCCTCGTATCGTCTCATATCTCAAAAATGAAAAGACAGTTTTTGAAATTGTTTAAAAATTTATTAACTCGGAATAAATTATTGCCTTCGAAAGTATACCAGCGTTTATTATTTCAAATGAGGACTATCCTAAAAGAACAAGGAAGACCTAAAGTTATTTTTTAAATGGTTCTTACAAACAGCTTTCATTTCTATTTTCCAACCGATTCAAGTTTAAATATTTAGTGATACTGTTCCAGATTCAAGTAAAATGTTAAACCATTCTTTGAGATCAGTGTTTCAGAATATTTCATTCCGAGGGCTGGTGGTTATATCTATGTATAAAAATCCTTTATAGAAATACAAGTTCCCTTAATGTCAGTTTCATCAGCAACTAACCATTGTTCATGAGTTTTGTCGTTCCGAACAAAGACAGAAACGTGTAGGACTTTTCCTGTACTGAGTTTGAAAGGATCCTGGATGACAATAAAATTTAGCTTCGTTTTATTGTTTTATGATGTTATTCGAACCAATTCATTTTTGAAATCAGAAAGTCACATGGGCCTTCTTATATTTTGAAGTGGCGCCAGAGGTTTTGAAAAAAGGATTTCAGAATAAGTGGGGAAGGCTTGCCTTTCGACTGTACCGACGATATTAACAAATATTCTTGTCGTAATAATTCATTACTGGAAACCATTGGCGCCCGAAGAATTTTTAAGGGGGTCATCTCCTTGATTGCTATATTACACCTGATATTTAATATACGTAGTTTGCTATATTACACATATATTTTCGTGAGCAAGGGCGGCCTTGCCCCTTCCCCCTCCCTTCGGGCGCTCGTGGTCGAAACTAAGTAGTCGTTGTTTTAAGCAGTGTTTCTTCCAGACATGTTTTTGGGGTGCTGCCCCCTGGAACTCTAAGAGTACCCCCCACGGGGAGACCAAAATTATACATCTATAATAGAATAATACCAGCAGTACCACCAGAATCCTAAATATACCCTCCACGGAACATTTTTTCTGAAAGAAACACTGATTGGAAGATTGTAGTTGTGTGTTGTGCTGATGACCAAACAAAAGTGGTTAAAAGCTGTAATGTTAACCACTTTGTATAACAGCTCCTTTTTGTAGGCCTAATCCGCTCTAGTGTTGCCACGAGACGAGACATTTCTCGTGTCTCGTCTCACGAGACTAGACAGCTTGAAGTCTTCTCTCGTCTCATCTCGTGGAAACAATACTTTCGACCATGCGGGTTACTGCCTCGATCTTGGAAATGTCCTCGAAGGGATTGTGCTATGAATAACAGATTTTATTCGAACTAATTGACTGACTCCGATGCAACATTGTTCCAATTTCGCCTATTCGCAATGTAATGGAATAGACAAACATACGTTTATATGGTTACATGAAGGCGGTCCCGTGTTCGATTCCGGGCGGGGGCACTCGGTCGAAAAATTTAAAAGTTTTTCAGGCCAGTCACCTTGAATGAGATTTTCCTTGGTTTTCCACATTCACACCAGGAAGATGCCAGGGTGATACCTTAGGTTTCAGATCACTTCCTTTCTTCCCCAATCCTTTCTTCCTTCCCTTTCACCGGAAAGTGTGTTCTCCTAGAGAAGTCATCCCTCGAACGCGACGGGTTATATGGTCTCAGATGCCGAAAGCCCAGAAATCTAAATCCTAAATCCTAAATTTACAACGTTACTTCTGGGAAACGTTGTTCTTTTAAAATATATTTCTATATATTGATATTTATTATTATTAATTGCTTTCTTGCATCTTTCCTACATTATTCTAGATTAGTTACCATCGGTTAGTTTAGTCACTTTATGTATAGTTAAATACGGTTACGTATGTTTACCGTTTCTTTTCTTTTTTTCAAAATACATTCCTATCTGATCACATGTATTGTTAATAATTTATTTGTTGCATTTTTTAATAATTTATTTCATACACACAACAGATAAAACAACTCATACATTTTAATTACACAGCAAATAGTTCTTTGACATGGAGGGAAATCTCCTTTGGCTATAGGAGCATATAGTATTAACAATGGGGATTTCCCTCATCCCCCTTGTAATTCGCACATCGTCAACAGATATAAAACATTGTTGAACATTTCTTGAACCACTTCATCACACTCCTGGCCTTGTGACATGGTGCATTATTTTGTCGAAAAATGCCACTACCGTTGGGAAACATGGTCGTCATTAAGGGGTGTACGTAGTCTGCAAGCAGTGTGCGATACGCGTCGGCCGTCGTTGTGCCTTGCTCGAGCTATACTAGATACATGCTCATGTGTATGTCCCCCAGAGCATTATTATTATTATTATTATTATTATTATTATTATTATTATTATTATTATTATTATTATTATTATATTTGAAGTACAATCAAATATCACGACATTAATTATTAGTTTTAATTAACGGAATTGAGCTGAAAATTAAATCTTGATTTCGAAAGATTAACCATTAAGTTTATGCGTTCGGTACCTTTCTACAGTAATAAATACTGGAATTGGTTTCAAGGCTGTTTCTCACTGAATACTTTCTTCAAAATAATATTAAAAATTATAGAAAGATTTTCGACACATTCGAGTCGAGTCGATATTTTTACGAAAAGTCTCGACTCGACTCGTGTCTCGGCTCGAAAATTAGAGTCGTAAAATAAATTTGTCTTGACTCGTCTCGAATTTTACAAAGTGTGTCAACTCGAATTTCAGTCCAGATTCGAGACATGTCTCGACTCGTGCGCATCCCTAAATATTCATATTTTAAATGTGCAATACTACCTCGCGAAAAGTGACCCCGAAGTTAATTTACCAAAGTCTACTTTCTTCTCGTTAGATTAGTGATCGTGGTTTAGGATAGATTATGTAGTCAGACATGGTTATGTATGTTTACAATTTCGTTTCTTTCTTTTAAAATGCATTCCTATCTGTTACCATTTATTATTAATAATTTATTTCTTGCATTTATTAATAACTATCAGAAAAAACCATTATTCGCATGGTGGCTGTATTTGGAAGTCAACGCCTCTATAGTATCACCGTTAATTTCAGCGAGTGCGAAAACTTTGGATTTGACATTAATATCGGCCATTTTGGATTATTTTTACATGTCAGTTATTATCTCCGGTACCCTGACCCTCAACTAAGTAGGGTTAATTTGAAAGTAATGCAATCGGAGTTTCACCATTGATCTCAGCGACCGCCAAAACTTTGAATTCGACACTAATATCGGTTATGTTCTACCACTTTTACACGCCCCTGTAAACATCTCCTGAGACTTCCGGGTTCGATTTAAAAAAAAACGCTTCGTCTTGATCCGGAACCTGGGCCAAGGTACCCAAGATCAAAATTTGGTAACTCTCGGTCCTCTTGTCTGGTCTCCAGGCAGCACACAGATACATACATACATACAGACAGACACACAAACAAACTTTTTATTTTATTTATATTATATTAGGTGTATTTCAAACAGTGCTTCTTCCAGAAGTGTTTTTAGGGGTACTGCCCGCCCGGAGCTCTGAGAGTGTCCCCCGGAAGAGACCAAAATAATACATCTATTATATAATAAAAAATAGAAAGTTATCGATAGTGCCCCGGGAATACGAAGTGTCCCCCCCCGGAACATAGTTTCTGAAAGAAACACTGATTTCAAACACAACAGATAGAACCAACGGCGCCGACTTTCCAAAATGTATGTGGGTGCATATAAATGGCGGGACGAGTTATATGTTTTCAGGGGTCTCGATTTTTTTTATTGATTTCTTTTTAGTTAAAATCTTTTATGAACACTGTCATAAAGGGCTGTGCTGTGATAAAGTAAAATATACCGGTAATACACGTGTATAAGGATAAGTTGGGACTGTCCTAGCTCAGTCGGTAACACGGCTCACTTAAACGTAAAGAAACAGGTTGAAACCCGGGTTCAAGTTTAATTCTTGTAATGCATATTCCCAACATATATAATCGTGGTATTTAGTGTATATTTTCAACAACTTACATGATGCACAATGAGTGCAAGAGGCAGTGATATTATCAAACGTTACTAAAAGAAAATACTACATTCATACAAATTAAAATGAAAATATCATCATAAAAGAAAATAATTTTAATGGTATTGCAAAAAGAACTTGCAAGAATTTTGAAAATGAAATCGTTGAGTCTTGCGTCCCAAGGTTATGCCGGTTAGGCTAAAGGAGACGGTGATGATGAGAGATGAATGAAATGGTGGAATGAAGAAAGTGGTAGGAAACAGGAGTGCCCCGAGAAAACCCACGAGCACGGTGTTTGTTCACCACAAGGTTCACTTGGCGGGGACTGTGATCGAACCCGGGACCCCAAGCACCAGAGGTGAATATTCTACCACTGAGCCACCGCGCCCCCTGCAAGGATTTTGTTGTGGACATAAAGTATAAAGTGACTAACTTAGTGTGTCCCTTGGTTGCCTTTGCAAAAACACATTTGAAACAATCAATTATGTTTTAGAGGTTAGAAATTTTAACTCCCATCTCTATGTTTTAATTGTTTATTTTTTAATAGTGTCAAGCGAGAAATATTTATTTTATTATGTTCATTATGTTTCGAAACTAAAAATCTTGCCTGCAGCGCCCTGACAAGATTATTTGTGTGAGTGCTTTAACCAGGGAACACCAAGGAGGCGGCGCACATAGACAGAACAACCCCTAGCATTTCTTACACAGTACAACGTTGTTTGGCATATAACGTTGCTCCTGCACTAGCGAGTTCCAGCTAGTTAAGCCTTTTATTAACAGCCGGAGGCAGCATTCTGTTATATCGTTGTAGTGAGTGGCGTGTTAAAATACTCCTAGTATAAGTTTTTTCATTGTTCGACTGACCTTGAAGGACCAACAAATGCCTTTCGAGGAATACAAGTTCCCTTTAATTCATGAAGTTAATATAGTAATGACCTTCAAACCTATGCTGTGCATAAATGCTGGAAGTCTTATAAAACGGTTTTATCCGTGTGTCTGTAGACCAGAGCCCTGCAAAGCCAGGCCCGAAGACGGCCCGGTTGGATCTGTATTCTGTGTCCGTCTCGATCCGATCCGGCCCGAATCTCGAGCCGGGCAGAGAATGGGCCGGACTCTAAACTGGCCGGGCTCAAAGGAGCCGGGCTCTAAATGAGCCGAGCGTAACCGGCCTGAGAACAACCAAGTTGATAAATCAAGTCAATCCTTCAATATGTAATGGAAAATGAGAAATATGTCGTCATAATATTGCACTGTCTATTTGTCCTTCTCAAATAGGAAAATCGTGTGAAAAGTTACCCAAGATTTGTTTTCTATATCCCTATACTGTCTGTCTATTTGTTATTTGTGCTTGCTCTGTCCAGCCATGTTTATTATACAATAATACAGCTCATGGACGTAAAAGTCTTATACTACACTCATTAATGCATTATAAGTAACAGAGAAGATATGTAAAACTTCTACACCGTATGTGATACTAATACTACAACTACTACTGCTAATATTATTATTACTATTGCGATTACGAATGCTAGTGCTAATTCCACTATTGCCGCCACTGCTACTACTGTTACTATTACAACTACTGCTACTACTTATTACTATACTAATACGACAGCGAATACCACTACTGCTATTACTAGTAATACGAAAACAAAACAATGCAAATGAAATCTTTGAGTTTTACGTCCCACAGTTATGCCGGCTAGGCTAAAGGAGACGGTGATGATGGTGGAATAAATGAAATGAAATGGTGGAATTGATAAAGTGGGAGGAAACGGGAGAACGTCGAGAACCCCCACACACGGTGTTTGTCCACCACAAATTTCATTTGGCGAGACCTGGGATCGAACCAGGGACCCCATCCACCAGTGGTGAACGCTCAATCACTGAGCCACCGTTCCAGGAACACCCAATCCGCCCTGGCGTCTTGGTGATTTATTTTATCATAATATTTTGTTATATTTGTAGTATCATACTATGATATAAAGAATAGAGGAACATGTAACATCATTTGGTATTTGGCTTGCTAATTGAACATAACTACAAATTGCACTGCTCTTATGAGCACGCCAGTTCACGGTTTTGGCTTCCGTGGTCTAAAGGTAGCGTACCAAATTCTACTTAGTATTTCAAGTACTTGACTTTGTCATACGTTCTTTAGGTAACTACGGCTCAGGCTATATGGATGATGATGGGATGAATTGGTGGAATGAAAACAGTGGGAGGAAGCGGGACCACCCCGGAAACTCCCACGCACACGGTATTTGTCCACCACAAAGCTCACATAGCATCTGGGTGGTAGTTCTGTACGGATCCAATGAACTACGGAATAACGTAGCAGAAACTCCCTACTCTGTAAATATATACTGCTAATATTCGTAAGTTTCAAGCTTGTAAAAGAACGTAGCTGTTTTGTCTTTCTATTAAGGTTTACGATATTTCTATCGTATCTTGTCTGAGCTGCAAAACGAGAGGTAATACGTTTATCAATTTATGGTTAGGGATTGGTCCTTTAAAACATTTAATTAAATCGAGAGGTGATAGAAACATACTATCCCGCGAAAAACGTACATTTTCTTTTGTGACAGATGATAACACTACTTCAAGTTTCACTATTGAATTCATATTGTTTGGAAATCTTCGTTTCATACTGTGAAACGATACTCACTTCTTTTAGTTTGGTATTGGAACTGGTAACTCCTCTAATATATGCAACAAGTTGGAACTCTTCGTCATAGATTAAAAATGTAGCAATACACGTTGAAACCGAGCTTGGCTAACTTCAGCTACTTCTTTTTTGAATAGGAATTGGTGGAAAGTATTCTTGGGATGCTGAATTCTTGGAGGAACATTTCCTTACGACTCTGATATATTTAAAAAAGCCGTATCGTGATATCTCCTATTGTTTTGATTCCTGGAAACAAGAATTGAAATAGGAAATGATAGTTAATTGGAACCACTTCCTGTTGATCGTAAAAAAAAAGCCGTATCCTGATATCTCCTATTGTTTTGATCTATGGAAAAAAGAATTGAGATTGGAAGTAATAGTTAATTTGAACCACTTCCTGTTCCGGTAGGGTGTTGACAATAATTATGGTATGTTGCCTAGAGACGGTAAATCGTTTGGACAAAAATGTTCTAGGGGGCCGCGGTGGCTCATTGGTAGAGACTCTGGTGCTAGGGGTCTCGGGTTCAAACCCTGCTCCCGCCAAGTGAACTTTGTGGTGGACAAACACCGTGTGCGTGGGTTTTCTCGGGGTTCTCCCGTTTCCTCCCACTTTCTTCATTCCACCATTTCATTCATTACTCCTTATCACCGTCTCCTTTAACCTAACCTAACCGGCATAATCGTGGGACGTAAAACTCAAAATTTCATTTCATTTCATTTTTCATTTCAAAAATGTTCTATCTGTTACTGTTTTTGCTCTATGGCAAGGAACGTTCAAACATAATATGGCTAATTTTAATAAATTCTGCTTTGATCAAAGCTGCCACGGAGATGGAGGAGGGTATTCTTGAGACGTTGAATCGATTGCAAAAAGCCACTTTTTAATATCTTTTACCATTTTTTGCTCTACGGAAATCAGTATTGGAACAGGAAGTACTAGTAAATTTGAACAATTTCCAGTTTTAGTAGAGTTATATGGATAGTAACGATATGTTTGTTGAGAGGCTGAATCGTTTGCTTAAAACTGTTTCTAGCTATCTGCTGCCGTTTTCATTCTATAGCGATAAACGTTGAAACCGTTACTGAAACCAGAAGTTATAATAAATTCTAACTACAGCCGAATTTAGTATTGTAGATATTTGTCTTTAGACTCTAAATCGTTTGTAGAAACCACTTCTCACTATCCGTTATCATTTTCTTTATATATCGGCAAACGTTGAAATCGGAAATGGCTAATTTGAAGCAATTCCGGTTTGAGTAGAAGGTTAACGGAGGAAATAAAATATATTCTTTGGATACTGAATTAATTGCAAAAGACTACATCTTGAAGCATTTACTATTTCTATTAGGCGGAAATTGGAAATTAAAACCTGAAGTAATAGTAAATTTCAATCATTTATAATTTCGGTAGAATATTTTGTGTACCCATGATGTTGACTCTAGATGGTAACTCGTTTTCAAAAATCAGTTCTAGCTATGTTACCGTTTTATGCTATGACGATGAAAGTTGAAACTGTTGTTGAAATCGGAAGTAATAATAACTTTAAACCATTTTCAATTTTAGTAGAGATTGTGAATGACCATGATATGTTGCCTATACACGCACAATCGTTTACAAAAAGAAAAAAAAAAGAAAAGAAAGAAACGTTTTCATGTATGTTACCGTTTTCATCTATGTTAGAACCGGAAATTGCTAATTTGAACCACTTCTGGGTTCAATATAAAGTTAACGGATGAGATCGAACCTATTCTATTCATTGGATGAAGAATCAATAGCAGAAAACCACTTCTCTATACAGGGGCGGATCCAGGACCGACTTCTGGGGGGGGGCGGTGGGTTGTCATAATGCTACTTTTAAGGGTTCCTAACTCTGGGATGGATTTTATTTATATATAAAAAATAAGAAAGTTTCCTCTTCTGGGGGGCCATCACCCCGATCGCCCCCCTTGGATCCGCCCCTGTCTCTATATCACTTTCTGTCTTTGCTTTCGTATCTGTCAACAGACACACGGATGAAACCACTCTATAAGATTTCCGACTTTATGCACAGCACAGTTTGGTAGTTTAAAACCTGTCTTTGGTTCCATAAATATTATTAACACTAACATATCAATGATACTCTTGTGTATGATTCAAAAAGTTAGCCGTGAAATTTAAGCTAGATTGGAAGTAGTTGTGGAAAGGCCTCTTGCTATAACAGATTTGTGGGTGTTCAGATAAAACCAACATAATATTTCTATTTCACAACGGGTGAGTAATGCATAGGTCATTTCTACTGTATATCAACTTCACGGACCAAAGCGACTTGTGACTTGATGTGAAACCATTTGTTAGTTCTTCAAGGTCAATAACAACGCGACCCATTACTTCGATAGAAGAGGCAGATTCAATAGACGTGTTTACATATAAAAGAAGCCCTCCGGCACTTAGGATGGGTGGAAGCAACAACATTCTATGCGAAAGAACGCTATTTGCTCTATCTGTTCGAGTTTGCTTGTGTGTGTGTCTGTGTGCGGCCTGGGGACCAGACGAGTTGACAAAAAGTTACTAAATTTTAATAACGGATACTTTTGTCCAGGCCCCAGACCAGGACCAAGTGGTTTTTATTTTTAAAAAATCGAACCAGGGGTCTCAGGGGAGGGGGACGTTTACCGAGACATGTAATAATATTAGAAAATTGCCGATATTTGTGTCGAATTCATAGTTTACACGGTCACTGAGATCAATGGTGACACTTCAATTAGCGATGACTTTCAAAATCAGCTACCATTGCGTGCGGGCCGGGGTCACCGGGAGGGGGGAGATGTACAGAAACACGTAAAAATAATCCAAAATGACCTATATTAGTATCAAATCCTTACTTTTCACGGTCGCTGAGATGAATGGTGATTCTTCCAGAAGCGTTGAATTCTAAATACAGCTCCCATCGCTTGGGAGCCAGAGGCGTTCTTTTTAAATTTTGAACCAGGGGGTCTCAAGGGGCGTTTCCCGCGATGTGTAAAAGTAGTAGAAAATTACCGATATATTTTCGTTTCGTTGTTCAGTTTGTTTACATAGATATTTTATCTGACCCATGCGAAAAGTGGTTATTTTCGGCTAGTTATTATTAAATGCAAGAAATAAATTATTAATAATATACAAGGTGGCCCAAAAGTACGTATACAGTACCGTACTGATCAGCTCATTGCATTTTATATAATTTCTTATTTTTATCCATCAGGTAGACTTAGTTCCTTTATTATTTGTTCTTAATATGTTTTTACTTACATCTTAAGCTCTGAAGAGCCGAAGCAAATAAACTCATACACTAGAATGTTATAGTTGATCAATACAGAGGTGTATGCCTACGTTTGGACTACGTGAACAGATAGGAGTGCATTTTGAAAGAAAGAAACAAAAATGTAAACATATATAACCGTATTTGACTTTACATAATCTATCCTAAACCGCGGTCACTAATCTAAGATAATGTAGGAAAAAATACAAGAAAGTAATTAATAATAATAATAAATATGAACATATAAAAATATATTTTGAAAGAAAAATGTTCCCCTGGCAGAACTTGTTTACTCCAGACGCCGAAACGTTAACCAGAGTTGGAGTGGGTGAGTGGGTCAGTGGGTCGGTGGGTCGAGTTTTCTGAGTGGGACGTGGGTCAACAGCATGTGACCCACCACCCACCGTGACCTACTGCGACCCATCACCCACCATGACCCACTCTGCTCAATGCATTGTAAACAGCATTTTCTGAACAGCATATTTTTTTCACCCTCGACTCTAGCCATAGAAAGTAAAAACTAAAAAGAAGAAAAACATTGAAGAAGCAGTTGAAGTTAAATTTATATCATGGCAGTCACGGTGATTCATATCAAGGACTGATTAATATCAATATTAGGCAGTCAACTAATATCGATCGTTTTCGATTATTTTTAGAAATCAATCCTATATATAGAAAATGCCCCCCCCCAACAAAAGGGAGTTTTAAAAAATGATATTGAGATTAGGGCCTAACTATGTATATGCCAAATGTAATTTCAGTTGACTTTGATGTTGATGATCACACATACATAGTTATATTAATTTTTTATATAATAATTCATACATTATAGGTGATTCAAAATAAAACAAGTAGTTAGCTCCTCTAAAAACTCTTAGGCTGTGTCTGAAAAGTCAAGAAGTAAGTCCTATTGCTATTATTACAATTGCAAATATGATCAATTTCCTAAAGTTCTGCAAGAGTGCCTGAAGTTCTTTCTTCAATAGAAACAAATGAAAAAGAAAAAAAAGAAGGCCTTGAAAGTAAAACGTAGACAAATTCACCAGTGCTCAGAAGCTGTCTACAATGCACTGAGCAGAATGGGTTGGTGAGTCACAGTAGTTCGGTGGGTCAGCGTGGATCAGAACGGATTGTTTGGTCAAAGTGGGTCACGGTGGCTTGTGTGTCGCAGTGAGTCATATCCTGTTGACCCACGACCCACTTAAAAATCTTAATCCAATTGACCCACTGACACTCCATTATTTCAACCATTTTTACCGAAATCCAGAACATCAATATTTTCAATTACTTTCCAAAATTGGCCCTGTAGTGGCGAAACGGTCAGTGAGTAGTGGTTGTGCCTATTAAATCCTTTTCTCAGAATCACAATATCTACAACATATCACACTTTCAGTCATTTTTAGCGAAATCCAGAAAATCAACATATTCGATTACTTTCCAAAAAGTGGCCCTGTAGTGGCCAAACGTTGAGTGATTAGTGGTTGTGCCCTTTTCTCAGAATCACAAGATCTACAACATATCACAGTTTTATTTTTTCGAAATCTAGAACATCATCTCCGATTACTTTCTAGAAAGTGTCCTGGTTGTGGCCAAAGGTCAGTGATTAGTTTGTGTGCCCATGGAGACCTTACAAGATCTAAAACATATCACTTTTCAGTCATTTGTACCTAAATCCAGAACATCACCATGTTCCGTCCCCATCAGGAAGTCGCGGTCAGAAAGAGGGGTTGCCGCCGTCGACGGCGGCGGGCCGCCGGAGGCAGCCGGCACCCTTCCGCGGCGGCACGACGATCTACTTGTTCAAACTTGCCGACCTTTTGCCGAGGCGGCAAGCGGTCGAAAATCGTCAAGTAAAATTCCCTTTGCCGACTCTTTGCCGAATGTTGCCGACCGTCAGAGCCGGCAAAACAATCGGAAAGGCCTCTTTTCGACCCTCTGCCGACTCCTTATGCCGGCCTCTTTTCGACGGCGGCGCCGGCGCATTTACTGCGCCTTTACGGTTGTTTGCCAACTGCTCGGCAAGACAACTTTCCGACGGCGGTGCCGGCGCATTTAATGCTCATTTCCGGCTGTTTGCCGACCGCTCGCCAAGGCAACTATTCGTCGCGGTCGAAAATCGCGCTGAAAGATGCCGGCGTCCGGCGCCGGCAATCCGACCGCGGCATCTGGTCGGCATGGACAAATTGTACGACTATAGGCGGCAGAATCCTGATGGGGTTACTTTAAAAAAGTGGCCCTGTAATGGCCAAACTGTCAGTGATTAGTGGGTATGTCCATTCAGACCTTTTCTCGGAATCACAAGATCTACAACATATCACAGTTCCAGTCATTTTTACCGAAATCCAGAACATCAACATTTTCGATTACTATCCAAAAAGTGGCCCTGTAGTGACCAAACGGTTACTGATTAGGTGTTGTACCATTTTCTCAGAATTACAAGATCTACAACATATCACAGTTTCAGTCATTTTTACCGAAATCCAGAACATCACCATCCTCGCTTACTTTCAAGAAAGTGGCCTGGTTGTGGCCAAACTGTCAGTGATTAGTGGTTGTGCCTATTAAATCCTTTTCTCAGGATCACAATATCTACAACATATCACAGTTTCTGTCATTTTTACCGAAATCCAGAAAATCAACATTTTCGATTACTTTCCAAAATTGGCCCTGTAATGGCGAAACGGTCAGTGAGTAGTGGTTGTGCCTATTAAATCCTTTTCTCAGAATCACAATGTCTACAACATATCACAGCTTCAGTCATTTTTACCGAAATCTAGAATGTCACCATCTTTGGTTACTTTCAATTGGCCTGGTTGTGGCTAAACGGTCAGTAATTTTTTGGTTGTTCCCATTAGGACATTTTCTCATAATCACAATATCTACAACATCTCACAGTTTTAGTCATTTTACCTAATTCCAGAACATCACCATTTTAGCTTACTTTCAAAAATGTGGTCTCGTAGTGTCCAAACGGCCAGTGATTATTGGCTGTACCCATTAAGACTTTTTCTCAAAATCACAATATCTACAACGTATCACAGTTTCAGTCATTTTTACCGAGATCCAGGCCATCTATATTTTCGGTTCCTACAAGAAAGCGGCCTGCTTCTGGCCAATGGTCAGCGATTAGTGGTTGGGCCTATTAGGACCTTCCCTCAAAATCAGCAATCTACAACATATTACAGTTTCAGTCATTTTTACCGAAATCCAGGACATCAACATTTTCGGTTACTTTCAAGATAGTGGCCTGTAATGGCCAAACGGAAACTGAGTAGTATGTGTGACCATTGAGACCTTTTCTCGGAATCACAATATCTACAACATCACGGTTTTTGTATTTTTGTCCAAAATCTCGAATGTTGTTTTCTTCGGCTTTTTTTAAGAAAGTGGACTCATGGTAGCCAAACGGCCAACGATTTTTGGTTGTGTCCATTGAGACTTTGTCTCAGGAACATAATATCTACAACATAACACGGTTCCAAGCAATTCCACCGAAATCCAATTTTCATAAAGATTGTTCGGGGTCCTTTCTCATTTCGAAGGAGCATTGCCTCTGCAAAACTTCTCTGTGAAAAACTTCAAAACCCATATTTTGTACTTTGAAGTCATCTTTGCATCGGCAGAGTATCGTTCCTTTAATTTGGTCCTTTTAAATCAAAGGTACCCTTTTTTAAAAGGTACCTTTTGCCTCCTTTAACCTGTTCTCCGAAAGAAACAAAAAAACATGTGTGCATCTATTTTCGGTCTACTATATATGTGCCAAGTTTGAAGAAAATCAGATGAATAGAAATCCTTGTGAAGCTATCTCCTTTATAGTTTCACTTTTTGGACTTGACAAGTCGTTTGTCCCGAAGTCCTCAATTTCTTTATTACCTCAAATTGCATTGTAAATAAATGCACTTGCAAATTTGCAATATTATATACTGTAATTTCTTAGCCGATTCAATTAGCTGTCCCCGAAAAACAAGAAAGCACCCGTCAAAAGCAATTCCTCGAACTTTCCCCTAGAATTTATCATAAGAAAGTTTTTTGTTCCTCTCTCTCAGAGATTTGCATCCCTTTTACCTTTAGGGCCACTCATTGCCAAAAGGTACTCACATGACCGCTATATACAGACACGCTCTTAGGTAGGTCAGAGATTGGGAAAGTAGACGATTTTTAATAATAATAATAATAATAATAATAATAATAATAATAATAATAATAATAATAATAATAATAATAATAATAATAATAATAATTATTATTATTATTATTATTATTAGTATTATTATAACAATTAGGTTTACAACTAGGGTCCCATCTCTTTATCTTGTATAAGAGGCCCGCTAGTCAGCTAAGCCAATGGTGTTCCTTATTCTGTGTTTCTCTCTCTTTCTGTGTCGTGTGGATGTTTGTTTTGGGGTATTAGGCTTTTATATTAAACCTTTACATTATATAATCTTTTTGTTCTTTTTTACGAGATTTTCTTTTGGAAAAGGAAAGAAACTGCTTTCCTCTTATGTGTGTTTCTTACCATTCACCTTGTTTGAACTGCTTAGGTAAGATGATTTTGTAACTTTTATGTCATCCATTGCCATCACGATAATAAAATGGTAAGTCCTAACAATTTATTTTATTCTCTTATTTGCAGTTTGCCACACTGATATATTTGTAACAAAATTGAGGTTTGGTCCAACGCCTTTCGAATGTGCAACCAACCCAAGCGCTGAGCTTTTTGGGTTGCCTGCTATTGCAGGAAAGGGAGAATTGCAGGTGGTAATGCACTTTTGGAGTCGTGTATACAAATATACGGTATTCTCTTGCTTACTATAGAAATCAGTACGGAGCATACGTTATCCGTATGCTACATAAGCACTGCTCTTAGATGTTACATCATGCCGTGGCAGGATGTCTGACACATTTAACAGTTTTTCGTATATCACATGCATATACTTATGTTACCTTCGTCAGCTATATGTTATATAGGTCCATTTGTATGTGAGATCCTTATCGCCTACATTGTTTCACACGGAAAGTACGTATAGATGGAACACTTATACAGAAAGTATTATAAAACATGCGTTTCTAGTTATACGTCTGGTGTACGTTAAGTCCAAAAACTACAGGGATTACGCATGTAACCTATCTTTTTAAGTACGCCACCTACATTTTTCTTTTTCTCAGTGTTCATCAACGAATTTGATACTAACTTTCGATCCACTATATCCTGGCTAATCAAGTAATTCATAAGATTTTGTGTCTCACGGCCATAGAGAATGAGTAAAATGGATAATTCAAGTAATACAGTAAAACCTGTCTTTATCGGAATTGAACGGAACTCGCAAAACATTTCGTTAAAGATAGGTTTCAGGTTAACGAAGTTAGACATGTAAAAAAAATGCATGCATATAATGGACATAATGAGATAAAATAACATGCTGTACCTACTTTAGTCAATTTACACTTTTTGTTTAAACTACGAATTATTACACGCAAAACTTACAATGAACAGAAAAAAAATACTGTACACACGTTAACTTACTTTTTCCAATAGTCAAGGAAGGTTTTCCATACACATCGCTACTTGTCTACTCAACTTTTTACAGTGACTTTACTCTGAGAAATCAGACTAAGCATATCAGTGTCATTTCGACGTAAGGCAAATGTTGCAGTTTCTTTAAACTTTTGACAGAATCTTGATAAGTCTTTAGGCTACATTCTTCTTCCGACTCAATGCCTTACTTCTCTTCTTCCTCCAACTTCTCTTCTCCTTTCAGACTTTCCGTATAATTCTCAATTAAAACATGTACAGATGGTGACCAGAAAAATGGAAACACCTGAACGAAGTTGAAACTTACCAGATTAATATAGTGTCGGGCCACCTTTCGGCCTTCAGAACAGCCTTGATGCGACGTGCGATGGAAGCATAGAGGTCGTGAATGGTAGCAAGTGGAATTTTACACCATTTCTCATGCAGGGCATCGGCCAGTTCTGTGAGAGAGGATGGAGGTGGAAATCGTCGCCGGAATCGTGTTTCCAAGACGGACCACAGATGTTCAATTATGTTGAGATCTGGGGATTGTGCGGGCCAGGGGAGGTGTTGAACTTCATCCCAATGTTCCTCAAACCACGCTGCAACAACGCCAGCTGTGTGAATGGGTGCATTATCATCCTGGAAGATGGCGTCATTGTCCGGGAACAACATCCGGACCATAGGATACAAGTGGTCTCCTAAAATTGCAACATAATCGTTGGCAGTGATTCGTCCGCTAAGTGTGACAACAGAACCCAATGAAAACCATGATATTGTGGCCCACAGCATCACCTACCCGCCGCCATGTTTCACAGTTGGGCGGAGACACTGCAGATCATAAGCTTCTTTGGGCGTTCTCCACACATAAACACGGCCCGTGATTGGAAATAAGGTGAAGGATGACTCATCCGACCATATCACACGTTTCCAGTCCTCAACGATCCAAGTTGCATGGTCGCGGCACCATTTGCGGCGTGCGAAAGCGTTATGGTCCCTGATGAGTTGTTTGGCCCGTGCAACACGACCCCGTAAGTTCATGTCATGTAATTTGCGGCGGACTGTGATTGTCGAAACAGGGTGGGGAGGTGCTGATTGAGTTCTTACGTCACTTGCTCCGCAGTGACACGACGGTTCTGCGTGACAATGCGCTTTAATACCCGGCGTGACCTGTCACTCATCATTTTCTTCCGCCCACTGTTCCGCTTCCCCGATGTGGTTTTCCCGTGTGTTGTGTAGGCCGTCATCATCTTCAACACTGTCCCACGCGACACACCTACCACAGTAGCCACTGCCGTCACATTTACTCCACATAACCGCGCACCAACAATTTGCCCTCTTTGAAAATCTGAGGGGTCTCCCATTTTACACTACCTCCGTCTTCTGCAGCCACTGAACACTGCTTTTCCACTGCGCCTGACGTAGTAAGGAGACCGACCTAACACACCACCACCAGCGGTCCGGCACTGCGGGCGCCACGACACCACTGCCAACCCATACATCTGACGTGTTGCCAACTACAGGTGTTTCCATTTTTCTGATCACCATCAGTATATCAGCCGTATCTTTCGGTTTGCACATCACTAATTGTTTTGCTAAGTTCTCATAGGATGTCCAAAAACTTTCTAAATGTTGCACTCCAAAACTTGAAATTTTAGATGAAGATGATTACTTTGATTTCCGTTGTCCGCACAATACAGTTTTTAATCAACAAAGGAAATTTAACACAATTTTTGCCAATAAATTCAGGGAACCGTAAAATATTTCCGTTTAACCCAAGTTTCCGTTTAATAAAGGATCCGTTCAACACAGGTTTTACTGTATATTATATATAGAAGCTGAGGTCGGACAGAAGAACTAAAGCTTTTCAATCGTCTTTTCAGCGACAATGCAAAAATTTTCTGTAATTAGAGATAATAGTAGTTATATATATATATATTTTTTACCCACGACCCAATGGAACTTACACAGACATTTACGATTTAAAAAAAAAAAAAAAAGAAGATAAAAATCTAGCTAGAACTTCCAGATCACTGCCTGTAGCAATTCAAGTATTGATTGGGTTTTTAGTTCACTGAATAAGTCGGGAAAATTTATATAATTACCAATTAAATTTTAAACTAGCTTTTCCCCCCTCGTCTTCTGTTATTTTATTCATTCGTTTTCAACTTCGTTTAACTTACTATATTTCTGGATTTAAATAATTCAAATACTGTGGACTTTCTCTCTCTCTCTCTCTCTCTCTCTCTCTCTCTCTCTCTCTATATATATATATATATATATATATATATATATATATATATATATATATATATATATATATATATATATATATATATAAGATAGATAATGCACTCTCTCTCTATATATAGGATAATAAAAGTAGTAAAAATAATATGGTGAAGATAATTGTTCTATATGGCTGTTAAAATTACAAGATTTTTTTAAAAATGTATCTCATAATAATTTCTTCTACATAGTTATTTCAACTTTCAATATGTTATTTTGTTTACAATTATATACAACGCATTAAAAAAATGATTTATTGATCTGTATGGTTTCCTACACGTTTATACTGAAAACAACCGTATATAGCGTACGTAAAAACGTAGGTGACATGCGTAAATCCTGTAAATTTTGGACTTACCGTACAACCCTATGTAACATCCTGCAAGAAACGTGTAATTGAAAACAGTTTTATATTACTCTCCGTATAAGTGTTCTGAATAAACACAGTTTCCCTGCAAACGAAAGAACTATATATAGGTGGTCAGGATTTCACGTATATAACATATAGCTGACATACGTAACATACCTATACGTATGTAATATACGGAATACTGTTAGATATCAAACGTCCTGCAGCGGCATGATGTAATATCTAAGCGGAAAAAGCACAGTACATATGTAGTATAGGGTATAACGTATGCTGCGTACTGATGTCCGTAGTAAACATAAGGATTTCCGTATATTTGTCACAATATACCACTGTTCGGATAACGGATTTTTCTATGTGCAATTACAAACAAAATATAGTTGATAAATAAAATATAATAGAACTTAAAATCACAGGTTGCGAGAAATATCAATGAACTACTTACAAAAAGACAATAATTGTTTATTGAAACCCACTTGTTCGAGTGTACATCTAGTTAGGCAACAGAAATGTGACCTATGATCTAATACCGACAGTGACCCATGACTCACGACTTTCTAACCAAATAAAATACCGATTCTATTGTATTTGAATGTATATACTTTTATTTTTTAAGGATAATTGATTGTTTTCCAAATGTAATGCTTATGTATCAGTTTCTTTCTTCCTTTTCCGACAAAGTGGTCCATTGCTCTCATAGTATGCTCATAATATAAACTTGATGGGCAATCGTGTGTTTGTAGATGTCAGAATGTCAAGCTTATATTACATTAATATGATGGTTGGTACGTGTTCATGGCAGTTACAAGTACCTTTATAGACAAAGAGAATGAATAATGGTTCTGTTTGTTGCTCGATTTATAGTATATGGGGTGCCTGTAAGTTGAAGTGGCTTGAAGTGGTAGTTTTGTGTAATGTTATATTGAGGTAGATGTTGGATCTAGAAGAAGACCACTTAGAAGAGTGGGAGCACTTCACCACTCTTATAATCTAATCAGATTTGCTAGTATTTATACAGAGATGGCTGCAAACAAGATAACCTTATAAGAACCAATCACTTCTTGCCAATTTAACTTCTTTTGCATTAAATACATTCAATTATACATGGATGCAATTGCGCCGACTTTTTGATTTATTTTTTGTATGTTTTTTGATTGATTTTCTTTTAGTTAAAATCTTTTATGAACACTGTCATAAAGGAGTGTACTCGATTCTATTCACAATATAGTTCCATTTTTTAAATGTGGAAACTGCCTTTGACTAGGTCAGAGACAGGCAGGGACGGGGGGAGGGGGGAGTGTATTGTTTGGTTGTCTTTGAACAAACACATTTGAAACAAACAATTATGGTTTAGAACAGAGCTGTCCAAGTGGCGGCCCGCCAAACCATTTTCTGCGGCCCACAAAGCTCTCACGACATACGATTGTTATTACTGATAATATTTTCATTTATGTTCATTCTTTTAATGTTTCTACTCTTCTTTCGAAATAAGGCATCCATTTAGCGCTTCTGTACAACAAAAAGGTCCGGACATCCAAGGCAACACTGGAATCGGTAATGTAGCTATAGGCAAGGCATCGTTGCTGAAAGGAACGACTTCAATTAACCAAACCAAACCAATCAATCATGAAAATTGTAAAGAATCGCTTCAGAAGCTGCCTTGGAGATTCTTCTCTTTTACATCTTCTGCGGCTCGCAACAATCCCAGCTCTTGTAAACTCTCCTAGTCACCCTCATTTATCACATTGAATGTAATAGTTCAAATACATTTTTATATTTTTCTTTTGTATAATAATAATAATAATAATAATAATAATAATAATAATAATAATAATAATAATAATAATAATAATAATATAATAATAATAATAATAATAATAATAATAATAATAATAATAATAATAATTATTATTATTATTATTATTATTATTATTATTATTATTATTATTATTAGCTGCGGCCCTCCACCTTGCTAGCAAAGACGGTTATGGCCCTCAGGCTCATTATAATTGGACACCACTGGTTTAGAACTTAGACATTTTAACTTCCATCTCAATGTTTTAATTCCCTTTTTTTTTTTTTTTTTTTGATAATGGCAAGTGAGAAATATTTATTATACTTTGTTTCTATCAAAATAAAAATCTTGTGGGTGCGGCGCATCCACAAGATTACTTTTGTGGGTGCTGGAACCCCGGAGCACCCACATAGTCAGCGTACATGCATGGTGAGATGTGTGTTGTGGCACCAAGTAGATAAATTAGTGAAGAAGTTACAGAGTAATTGTGGCAGAATTAAGTAGTGTTGCCGACCAGAGGAAACGAGAAAAGACGAGAAATAAGGTTTTCTCGTCTCGAGTCGTAAATTTTGTAGAAATTTTGTCTCGATTCTGAGAAACCTTTTCTCATCTCATTTCGTTTTGTAAAATTAAGTATAAAATTTAGGACCTGATTTTCCCCTTAATTTCATGTAGAACTTATCCGCCTCACGAGTCGTCAATGAAGGGTGTGATATAACAACATCTAACCACATTAATTATTATTGGAGTATATTGTGTAAATGACTTTCGTATCTTTAAATGTTAGTCTATTAAATTGTCTTCATTGTGTTCGTACAATAACTTTACCAAATTAATACTTGTTACACTACAAATCATATAATATTAAAATAGGGTTTGATGTCTAAAGCTTGGGGAACTAGTGTTACCCACGAGACTTGTGAAATTCTTAATTTCTATTCTCGTCTCGTATAGAATTTGAAAATGTCTTCGCATCTCGTGAACAATTCTACAAATAAGAGTTAGTATATGTGTATTGTATTTGAATTTCAAGCTAGAAACTAGAGATCTTAAGACATTTTTCAGTAGGCAGTAAGAATGCTGCTAGTTTTGAAAATTAGTAAGAGATTGTATGACACATTTCGATTTTTCAGTATTCATTTTAATACTATTAAAGTTGAAAGTCACGATCGCGTAGTCGTTAAGAAGTCTACTTTATAAACCGAATTGTTCGAACTCAATATCTGGTGGGAGCGAGATTTATATTTCCCTCTACCCTCGTTCAAAAGGAGCTTAGAACTTAAAAAAATGTAGAGTCTGTTCTCGGTCATTTTCGCTCATTACGTACAGATACCTATCTTGGTGCGGGTTTAGTTCATTATTCTTAAAGGACGTTGTGCTTGCTAGTCTCAATGAGACTTAAGTTAGCTCACAATCATCCTCGCTGTTGTCAATGAGGTTCACACTTGCTCCATTTCGCGCCATCTTGTAGGTTCACACTTGGTTTTACCATATTGAGCTCGCGCTCGCTATCTTCAATGATGTTGGAACTGGCTTGTGCTTGCGCTCACTAACTTCAATGGGGCTCGCGCTCTCTCGGAATCAGCCACTGGATCACTATTCACTTATAGCGTTCATCTTCACACGTATTTGTGCTTAACCATTGCACCTGAAGCCGATGGGACCCGGGTTCGTAAGTTTGGATATCTCCTGTATACATGCCATTCTTAAATTGTTACATATATATTTACTTGCACATGTCAAATTAATATATTTCCTATACGGAAAACTGGAGACTCCGATAAGGGTTTTTCGGAGATCCTAATTAACCTATATAAATACAAATGAATCTAAGATATTTGACCTTTGATTTCTCCTAGGCTGCTGCACCAATTAGATGGTACATGAATGAACGCTTACCTAATGTAACTTTATAGCACATTTTCAGCAAAAGGCAGGTGGTGACCTGTCAAAAAAAAAAAAAAAAAAAAAAAAAAAAAAAAAAAAAAAAAAAAAACAGTTTGACAGCTAACTTCTCGTAGATTGCTGCACTGATTTTGATGATGGTATATGACTGGACCATAGCCCAACATAGTCATTTTTTTAGTAAATTCTTCAGCAAGGAGGCAGAAAATGTGAAGGGAAACATGTAAAAATAATCGGAAATGACCTATCTTAGTATCCAACCCATAGTTTTCGGGCTTGCTGAAGCAAATAGAAACAGTCTCGATACCGTTTATATCCAAATTTATCCACCATCGGATGGGGAAGTGGAAAGGGGTTATATATAAAAGAATATCGAAATCGATCGATAATGTTGTCCAGTCCTTAGTTTTCAGAGTCGCAGAGAAGAGTAATGACACTACCAATGTCTTTAAACGACAAATTCATCCCCTATGAATATCCAAAAGGGGTAAAGTACAAAAACTTCCTTATTTTCTCCCTACGAAAAATTGACATTTCTACTAGTAATACAATAAAACCTAAATATGCCTATGAAAATAAAGTGTCTCAGTGAGTTGAGATGGTTTTACATACATCATTACGTGAACATAATGATGGCTTGAGTTACTTGAGCTATGCAACGCAAAGTATTAAGCATTCCCTGCAATTTCAGTAACCATGAGTTAATGGTTAATAGGACAATAGATCGAACTCATTAGATCGGGATCAAATTTGGCATGGTGTGTTTATTAACGTATGAAGTATAACATTGTGTGGGCTTTGGGTTCCGGAGCTATGCACAATCGAATTTCTAAATCATTACACAGAACAAAAATATAATAAATACATTTTAAGTATCAAGTAATGGTCAATGTTTCACAGAAAAAATAAAAATTTAATGAAGGGCGATTTTTTTTACGACTACTCATAGTTTCCTCCTAATTAAAATAGACTTACACTTCAGCCACAAATGTTACTGACAGGTGAGAATGATTTATATTGTCAATTTAGTGGACATTGTTATACAAACATGTAGTTACCTGTGTGCATCCCAATGCGGAGTTTGAGTTGCTCTTTCGGCCGATGTGGAATGGTGAACTTCAATACTGCTGATAATAACGCCAGCGACATTCTAGCTATCTCTCTTGCGTGGAGATTGCCGTTGCGAACAGGTAGTCCTGAAACAACCATATAGGCATCGCCTATCGTCTCTACCTGCAACAAAAGACAAAAAAATTGATTGCATCATAGGAGAATAAGTTTGATGGAAAACACGGGTCAAAGACAATAGAGGCACATACAAAAAGTAAAGAAAGAAATTAGAACAAACTTCAGAATGTAATTCCATAGTCTGAAACTTACTATAATAATAATAATAATAATAATAATAATAATAATAATAATAATAATAATAATAATAATAATAATAATAATAATAATAATAATAATAAACACGAATAAACATAGCTATCGGTACTAGCTGCCCCCCCAGTTTTTACCTTTTAGATCCGCCACTGCACCTCTGGAAAGGAACATCCAAGTTTTACCGCCATGCGGAGTTTGTTCCCTCAGGGAATCGTGATTGTCACCGAATACAGTTACGAGGAGAAACTGGAGACCCGTAAGGAGACAGAAACCTGAAGACGAATGGTGCTTACTTCCAGAAATCCATCATGATCAAAATCTACTGGAAAGACAATCATTAACGCTGGGCCAAAAAGAACAATGTGTGGAGCTACATGGGCAAAGTGTCCACCCGTCTTCCAGTTTTATTATGACATGAAGCAGGAAACAGAAATCGGTATTTTTCCGTTTCTTGATTCCTATCAAAAGTCCAGAAACGACCTCAATGGTGTTATGCCCATTTGGACTGTTAAAATGACATCTGCTGGATATTGGGACTTCGGGCGATAGTACATAACGTGGATGGTCCGATATAATTACAAACGATGCTAGTGACGTGGCTTCTCATAGGGTAAGTATACTTTGAAAAATCGACTGGATATAATCCCATTAAGCTTCTATATACAGTGAAACCTCTATATTGAATCGATTTATTTCTGGTGAGAAATGGTTTCTTATAACGCACCCAATAGATGGACTGAAGTCACGCGTACGGTGTCACCACCTCCGTACATGATAAAATAAACAATAATAATAATAATAATAAAAAAGGCTGAGATGCAAAGTGACGGGAGGCAGTGTGTTGTTGAGCACGATTGTGCAAAAGTGCATCGTTAGGAGCACACAATTATGAGTAATTCTTCTTTACGGGTCCAAACTGAAATATTTTGCTTATCTAATTGCGAAAAACTATCAACAGTGCATTTCAGTCAAGAATGATGAATAAATGCACAATACGACACATTTGGTAAATTACCCCGCGATCATTAATTGACAGCATGTTTTTGCGGCTCGCTTATGAACTAACAATTGTTTTCATGACTTTTTGAATAGTGTGTAAATTCGGCTGCCCAATAATTATGGCGTCATATTCTGTGCACCCAAATTTCCGGTCTCTAAGAAAAGGTTTTAAAATGTTTATTAGTTTATTTGAAAGCATTTTGTAGATATTGACTGGCTCTCTTCTTACATTTTTGATATTCTTCACTCTCTTGAAGTTATTGAGTAAAATTCCACGATCTAGGTGGATCTTAGCTTTGAGTTTTAACGTATGGTTACGAATTAAATGTATCTGAAGAAAAAATGATGTCAGGTTTTCTCGAATATGTTAACGTTCTAAATGATGTCCCGGCACAATGAGTAGCGGTCTTATACTGTATCATGCATTAGACTCGGGTTTGGAATAACGTCCGAGTAAGGGAGATGTATGAAGCAAGAAAATGATGATGGAAGAATTGGTGGAATGAGAATGTGGGAAGAAACAGGAGAATCCCGAGAAAACCCACGCATACGATGTTGTCCACAGCAAACTTAACTTGCCGGGAATTGAACCAGGGACCCAACGCACCAGAGTTAAGCGCCCTGCTACTGAGCCCCATGCCCCCCGACTTGGGTTCGTTTTTCAGTTGGTATACTTTTGGTATACTAGTACATGTAACATGCTCCGCTATGGATAATTAATTGGTGATAAAAGATTAATAATAAAATCTAACAATTTAGTAATAACATAATCAGTACTTTTATTCTAATAAGCAAAGTGCAGATATTCACGATGAATATGTTATTCAACGCGTTCTGTTTGGCTGAGAATGTCAAGATTTAAATAGGTGAAGGGAATTATCAAATGTTGCTATTCTTTGAACTGCATATGTTCCACTTTCCGAATCGATTTAAACTAAAAAGTTTATTTAATAAATACAAAAATGACAATTGGCTAGAGAAATTGTATTTTTTTAAAAAAAAAGAAAAAAGAAAAACAAAAACGTTGCATTTCATACCACCAGAAAAACAAAAATAAATAAGTAAATATAAACATTTATATATATATATATATATATATATATATATATATATATATATATATATATATATATATATATATATATATATATATATAATACAGATAAAATTCCATGAAAATGATTCCTAAAACTATGGCTCTTGTCGATAAACAATACTTTTTTTTTATGTTGAAAACGTGAAAGTCTTTCATACTGGGACAACACAAAAATAAATACACCTTTTTAAAGTTGATAATACGCGTGGACATATGTAAATCTCATATTCGCTGTATTTTAAATTGCATTGACACAACTTGCTTACACTGATATTCCTCTGTTTGTCAGGCTCGAGACCTTTTAATACGGTTTAATACGGTTGGGTCGTTAGATCATGCTTTGTAGCGATAAACTGAATATTGAATGGTATCTATACATAGAGGAAACAAATCTCCATAAAAGCGTAATAGTAACACTTTTCTACAAATGACGTCGTCTAAATAATACCAGTAATTCATTACACTCGGTTTTATAGCAGTTAAGCTACCATGTTGTAATACAATGCGATCCTGTCATATAATCAACGAAATTATAATAGATCTATTAATTTTACAGCTTTTTTGTAAATTTATCTTACCAGTAAAATTACTTCCTTTTTTAAGACTATATTAAAAACGGCTAAAACTCTAAACGAAATCACATGTACACTCATGTCCAAAATTATTATCGCATGTCTATAAATATGTTGTTGTAGGAATATAATTTGATAACGAATTCGCCTGGTATTTCTTATAATGTTAGTAGATGTATAATCGGCAAAGACATGTATGTGGCAAATTCCATGTCAAAAGAGCAGTAAATAAGAACAATAAAACGAAAATAAAATTTTCTTATCAATTTAGTAAAATTGTGTTTTATTCATTCTAATTTTCATATTTATAATTCTTTTCCTATGAAATTTACAAGAAATATATATTTCTGGATTATACTCATAGTATCAGTATTAAAAGTATCCTGCAAGATCATTATCAAATTATATTCTTACAAGAAGTCAGTTATAAATATGCGACAATCATTTTGGACATGAGTGTACACTTTTTGATTGAGAGAGTGTTTTATGTATTTGAAGCGCCTAGTATCAAAAGCCGCAAAATCCATTTTTTTTTTTTTTTTACCGAAATTGAGTTATATATCGCTTGTTATATATTTGATCTAAAGGAATTTAATTTGTTTAAAAGCTTAATATTTCATACTAAAAAATACTAGTTCAAATATGGGACTTTGTACGCGTGTATATGGAGCTTCACTGCACGTTTTGCTACATTATTCGAAAGGCGGATTTTGATACTAGGCGCCTTTGTTTTATTGAAGGGCGCACTACATTTATGAAGCTAAAGTTCTGGAAATAATATTGTACTACCTCATAAATGCTTCTCATGATTTTTTAAAATTCTATTTATTTCTATTATTATTATTATTATTATTATTATTATTATTATTATTATTAGTAGTAGTAGTAGTAGTAGTAGTAGTAGTAGTAGTAGTTGTAGTGTAGTAGTAGTAGTAGTAGCAGTAGTAGTAGTAGCAGTAGTAGTAGTAAGTATTCTTCCTTTAGCCAGGTCCTGGGATTAATGAAAGTGTTTTTCCTTTTTCTTGATTTTAGTCTTGAGCCTGGAAATGTTTCTTACACGTTTCTCGATCTTTAGCTTTCTCTTTTAACTTCCAATATTTGCTTCTATTTTTCAAATCATCGATCACTTGTGTTATTCTTCTCCTTACTCCTTGTTTTCCTTCCATCTTTCCTTTTATGGCGGTATGAAGAAGACAATTTCTTCGCAAGATGTGTCCAACCCAATTGGCCTTTCAACGAAGGATCGTGGCTGGAAGCGTTCTCTTCTCTCCTATCCGTTTTAAAACATTTTCGTTTCTTACTCTTTCTGTCCAATTATCTTCTCCGTCTCCTTTCAACACCACATTTCGAAGCTCTCTAATTATTTCTTTTCTAACTTCCATAATGTCCAAGTCTCTGAACTATAAAGTCCAATACTCCATATATAGCATTTGACCAATTTCTTCCTTAGTCCAATATTAAGGCTGGTAGTTTAGAGTGACCTTTTCTTGTTGAATGCTTCTTTGACTATGGCAATTCTCGACCTGATCTCTTTGATGCAGTATACGTCTTTCGTCAAAATAGTTCCGAGATATTTGAAATGATCGACCTCTTCAAGTACTCTTTGTTCCGTTCTGACCCGTAAGGGCTCGTTTCCACGGGATATTCTCATGACTTTCGATTTTTCAATGTTTATTTCCATTTCACATAGTTTTGCCAATGTCAACTATTTTCTCAATTATCTCCTACGAGAAAGTAATTTAGCTGATCTCAACTCTGACAAAACTTATTTGGGAATATCCTTTTTTTAGTCATATAATTAAATGTTAGTAAACTTTTTGGCACAATTTTCCATCTCTATTGCGTCAGTTCTGAATGTGATATGCAATCTGTAATTGGCTGGTTCCAGTGAATAACCGGCTAAGTCTACTTTTCTTTTTTCTTTTCTTTCTTTTCTTTTCTTTTCTTTTTTCTTTTTCTTTTTTTGAAAATTGAGATTTTACAGGTATAAGCTTCTTTTGGTGAGTTCTATATTGTGTAGAAGCGGCTAAAACGAATTCATATAATTGAGGAAATTACAGCATTTGGTTATGTCAAAATTAGCCATGTAGCTATTGTAAAATTTACCTTTGAAGTGCTCTCCTGTAAAATTTACTTTTCTTGACTTAGTCGGTTATTCACTGGAACCAGCCAATTAGAGCTTAAATATCTATTGACATAAATGAATAAATAACATATAATAAAGGATGAGGTGCACAATGAACTTAGTAAATATTCATGTAAACTTATTAGTTCTTGTACAAGTTTACGAGGAATTTAATGGCCATATGTAATAAACGAATGTTTTACAAATTTTCGGAAATTAAATAATTTACAAAACAGTGAAGTGAGATAAATTAGGATTATGGAACAGTAAGAAATTAGAAATGAAATATTTCAGTTTAACGTCCCACTATTATGTTCTTTAGGCTAAGGAAGACGGATGATTAAGACAAGTGAATGATAATGCAAGAATATGTGGAACAAAATGTGGGAAGAAGCGGAAGTACCCCGACAAAACCCCACGAACAAAATGTTGTCTACCACAAACTTACTTAGCCGGGAATCAAACCAGGGGTTCCACGTACCAGAAGTAAGCGCTGCACAACTGAATAGCAGGAATAGTTGTTCGTATGAATATGAAACAGTTATTATATTATTGGTTCATTTGTGTCCTGCTTTCACTAGTTTTCACCCCAATCCAAAACACAATTATTGACAAATATCACAAACATAGGCCCTAAGGGTGTTTCTCATAACTAGATCACTCTTAATAAGCTAATACATCAAATCGATTAACTGCGTCCACAAAGCAAAAAAAAAAAAAAAAAAAAAAAAAGATGGTATTGACTCAATTTTACCACAGGCCAGTGGTCCCAGCATGACTACTACTGTAGTGTATTATTTTAACGTTCGGGGTCCAGTGTTGCGGGCAGCACAGACACGATGTTACAGATGTGACACAGACACGGCCTTCCTACGAAGGATGCTGGATAGAAGTATCCTCTTCTCTCCTATCCGTATTAAAACAATAGACTACTTGTTCTACCAATATTGAATTTTACATAGTTTGGAAGTCGAGTGCAATTTCATAATGTGAAACGGAACTCACTTGCTTCCAGTGTTCCTTTTTTAGTTTAACGTCCCACTATTATACACAAATGGGATGGCGATGAAGACATGGATGATGATAATGATATAATGATAAAAGTGGGAAGAAACGGGAGAACTCTTAAGAAAAAAAAGACATACACATTGTAAATTGTTTGGCTTTCACCCAAATTTCCTTGGTTTATAAAAATGCAAATATAGTGAACTCAACTGCATTTCTTTGAAGTCTTTGACAATTTGCTTTATGACAGTGTTATGTCTTCTCTCTGTCTGTCATCTGGTGGCACGGAAACAAACGAAAAGAAGAAGAGGAAGAAGTGAAATAAAACAGTAGCTCTATCCAAGTATTTGTTTATATGCGTGTAAAGTGTGGTTTGTTACAAAAGCTGAAATGTCATCTTGTTATCCAGCTAAATTCAATCTCGAAGCAGATTCAAAAGGAAAATAAATTTGTAGAAGAAAAGTTGAATAAAATATTTAAAAGTGTGTTGAATGTATTTATTCAAAAACGTTTCCGGGATTGTGACTGTACCTTGTTCTACATTGGGAAGGAATGGATACAGAGCTGTAATAGCACTCGGTGTTTGCTCATCACAAAGAACACTTGGCGGGAGCTGGGGTAGAATCAGCGACCCTACATGCCAGAGGTGAACACTCTACCACTGAGGTATTGCGGCGCCTGCTTGTTTTTAGGTGAAAAGTTCTGAAGTATCAGGGATATAGAGTCGATGGACCTCTCTTGCACGCCATATGGACGCCCATATAAAGGGTGTTTCAAAACAACACAGACAACATTTGGGAGGTGATTTTTGCCACCAAAATAAGACAAAACGTATAGACCAACCTGAGTGTACAAATGCTTCCTTTCGGTTGGCGAAAACGTGAAAAAATAAATTTTAAATATCCATAGCTCCAATACTACGGGACCTTACGTAGTCGGGTGAAGACTTCACTCAGAAACTGGTATGCCCTATTCAAATATCCATGTTTCAGAATCCTGCGGTACTTCCGCGACAACTTTTACAGAGGTAGTTAGTGAGTACTTCAAATTATATATCCATAGTTTTGGAGCTGTGAGCTTTGAAGTTCATTTTTTCATGTTTTCGGCAGCCTATAACTCCGAAAGGAAGCATTTGTGCACCCAGGTTGGTCTATATTTTTTGTCTTATCTTGGTGTCAGGGATCAGCTCCCAAACTTTGTCGGTGTTGTTTTGAAATACCCTGTTTATGAGCGTCATAAATAGTGTTTCTAATCAGGAAAATTGTTTGTAACAACTCTATACATATCAATAATATTGGTTGCATTTCGTTTGGGGATTAAAACCGGAGCTGAATAGAATTGATAAATAGGGCCTACAATGTTTTATCAGTGGATGTTTACCCAAGACATTTTTATAACATATTGTGAAAAGATGTCATCTTACCTTATACACATCGAAGTTCTCTATTGTAGAATCGAAACACGTGTAAAGACCATTTAATAGTTCCACAACCTAGAAAGAAGAGGAAACAAAACTATTGTCAGATTATGGTCAAAATACAGAAACATTATGATTAATGGACTAGCTAAAATATACTTATCGAGTTATTATTTGTACAGAAATGCTTTGTATAACGGGTTTTTTGATTCCAAATGTTTGTGCTATGAAGAAACCGTGTTGTTCAAAGTCTATTTACAATGTATTCAATAGAATTTCTTTATCACAAAAATTTAGGATAATGAACCAGTTTCAGAATAAACAAAATATTTTTTATAAACTAAATACCGAAAATCTTTTTAAACATATGGAAGATGTAAAAAAAAAAAATACACATTTCCTCAACTATGAAAAATAAAATCTATCGGTTTTACGTCTGACCGTTATGCTGTGTAAGCTAAAGGAGACGAATCATTAATGAAAGTAAATGATTATGAAACGAATTGATAGAATGAGAATGTGGGAGGAAACGGGAGAGCCTCGAGAAAACCCACGGCATAAATTTGCTCACCACAAACTTACTTGGGCTGGGATCGAAGCACAGCTGGTCACCAGAGGTAAGCGCCTTACCATTTACTCTTTATTTTTTTTACAGTAATAATAATAAATACATAAAAAATATCCCAATTTGGACTTGTCTCCATTTTCTACTTAATCCACCACGACAGGGCCACGAGGATAGTTTAAAACGGCTATGAACTGCATTGAAACTGGAACTCACAATGGATCAGCATCGTGACCAGAACTGAGAGCCTGAGACCACTCGGCTATTGCAACCGACTCATTACTTGGCTGGTTGCATTGGAGCTTACAAGGGACATCACCCAAGTGTCTGTTTCCGATTTCAATGATCTTTTTCTGATAGATTGCATGTATGCATTATTTTTGATGACAGAAATTTTTGCCATCGTGCATGTTTTCTATTTTTTTTAAATATTTTTTAAGAGTTGTGATGTGGTTATTAGAGATTACTGTAGAAGTCCCTTACTACCCTTTGTAAACGGAGTGTTAATGAAAGAACAACCATGTTCAACACACATATTATAAGTCCTAGGGGAAGTCGTGTGATAGATATGACCTTGACGGCAGCCATCTTGAAATCCGCCATTTTGAATTAAGGTCAAGTTTTCTAAATGGGAATAGGGTAATATGATACATAATTTTCGGCTAGAATTTAATCAGGAAAACAATGGTGAAGTTAGTTTTAAGATACGCACATTTAGGAAAAAGTTACAGGCATATTAATTATTTATAGTTACTATGTGCATAAGTTCTTTACTTCCGCCTCTAACCAGCGTATTAATGATAATAAGTGGATAAAGGTTTCAGTAATACATATTATGCCTAAGGAGAAGTGATACGATAAGGGTATCTTTAACGGCAGCCATCTTGAAATCTGCAATTTTGAATTAAAGTGAAATTTTGAAAAATGAAAACCATAGCATGTGACACTTCCTTTAATAGTAAAATTTCCCCAAAAAACAATGGTATGCTTATTTTTGTTCTATAGTTAACCAGTATGAATTTAAGACTGCTTCTAATGTGCATTAAACGTCCATTATTCGATATTTCAAATTGGCAACACTCCTAATTTTCACCGCATGTTTTAAGATTCCAACTGGCACTTTGCAATTGTTGCCATGGCTCATGTTTTCTAAATTTATTACATTTTTAAGAGTTGTGATCCGTCAGTTCGTGAATAGTTCATGAATGGTACATCTAACTCAGAGTAAGCTAATCAGAATTCAGTTATGTTTCTACCATGGACAGGCTCCTACCATGTGTAAAAGAACATTTAAATTTCCTTATATTAACACCTTGGGTTCTCATGGTTGAAGATTTATTCTTAATTCGCAAAGATTAAGAAAATAAGGTTTTAGAATAATGGTTCGTTCAGCATTACTTACACATAAATTAACTTTCGACAAAAGATCTCGCTATCGTAAGTACAAAAAGAATTATTTGTTCTTGCAGGAAAATAATTTCCTTAACTAAGTCCTTACGAATGAAGTTAGACTTCCAAAGTGTAGCTAAATATAATTTAGAGCATTTCCTACGGGCATGCAACTTGGAATATCTAAAGATTCTTCAATTCTTTGCTTGAATCGTTTTGAACTTCCTAATTAAGAAGTACAAAGGAAAAGAAGAAAACATGAAGTTTTATATTTGGTTCAAACTGAGATAACACTTTTAAGCTTTGGCAATCTGCAAAGTCTGCAGTTATTTGCAAAAGGAATTTAAAAGTAGAATGGACGTTAATCGAATTTTCAAATTTAATGTAGGTATTATTATTATTATTATTATTATTATTATTATTATTATTATTATTATTATTATTATTATTATTATTATTATTATTATTATTATTATTATTATAACTAAAATAAATTCCTGGTCCTCCAAACGGCTTGTTGGTACTCATGCCTTTGAGTGAGTGTTGTGTGGTCAGTGGCTCCCCTCGCCGTCAATGCTGGGATTTTAAATGGGAGTTCACTACTTCTATCTTTCAAGTTGTTTCCCAATTGTTCTCACAGCGCTGGGTAGACGCGCAATGCTATTGCCATATAATAACCATGAAATTTCACCAATCTTTCCTTGGACCAAACACGGCACTGCTTGATTTCACTGTTCTCATGATAAGCGACATCCCAGTGCAGCCAGGGCGTTGGCAATTATTATTATTATTATTATTTCATATTTTCTTTTCCTGGATTCTTCAATCGGTGTATTTCAAGAACTCCGACTTCTTGTAAACTACTGAAGACAAGAAATGTACAGATGCACTTTTTCCTATGTTCTTTGCTGAAATTCGAGTGCTATGCAGCATACAAGTAACAACCAATCAAATACAGGAAATGTCGTGAAAAGGAGGTGTTCTAGTTATCGGTTTTATTGTATACATCAGAAACAGTGAAGGAAGAAGGTTAGCTGCTTATGAGCCTTAGAGAAAAAAGCAAACAAACTGAACTAGAAGAATGTAACAGAAATACTGAGTTAAGTTACTAGAGTACCATTCCATATCGAAAATCTAGAATTCATTTCTCTAAACTAAATGAGGAATTAGGAATTAGATTTCTGGGCTTTCGGCATCTAAGGCCATTTAGCCCGTCACGTTTTGAGGGATGACGTCCATTGGCGATCACACTATCCGAGCGAAGGGAAGGAAGAAAGGATTGGGAAAGGAATGAAGCGGCCTGGGATCTATATGTCAGGTACCATCCCGGCATTTGCCTGGTGTGAATGAAGAAAACCTCACTCAGGATGGTTGGCCTGAAAAAAATTTACCCTATTTCAACCGAGTGCCCTCAATGGAAATCGAACTCGGGATTGCTCACACCAAAGGTGAGAATATTAGCGACTATGCTACGCGAGGTCACTCTCTAATCCAAATAAAAAGTATTATAAAAGCTTTTCCTGTTGCACTTTGTACGTGATTCTGAATTTTTCTAAATGATTATGGAAATTCTTCTGTGAATGCCAACCGTGCACCACATTGTTCCTCTGTGCTGGGAACCTCCCAGGGAAAGTTTATTCTACAGGGTGGACCATTTATCTTTAAATGCCTTTGTAACTTTTATCAGTGTCATCAGCACAACATTAAGTTGATTCTTTTTTTTTTAAACAAATGGCAATATATGCAGATTATTACCCATTTCAAACTACATGTTAAACGAAGATTTATAATACCACATTTATTATTCAGTGTTAGAAAGTAAGAGCGCTTCAATATCACAAACGCTCAAACTTTGGAGACTTCTAGAACAGTAATAACGTAAATGAGTTAGGGGAGGCAATGCACATCCTAAGTACCTAGTGTCGAACACTATGGTCATTACATAATGCATTTCGAATAAATAAGAAGGAAGTTAGGGGATTGAAAATTTGAACGGATCGAAGGCCTTTATTTCGAAGAAAAGCACTTAGGTAAGTATCAATCCCAAAAATGGAAACTTTCAGTTTTACATCCCACGGTTATGCCGGCTAGGCTAAAAGAGACGGTGATGAAAAATGAATGCAATGGTGGAATTAATAAAGTGGGAGGAAACGGGAGAACAACAAGAAAACCCATGCACACGGTGTTTATCCACCTCAAAGTTCACTTGACGGATCTGGGATCGAACCAGGGACCCCATGCATCAGAGGTGAGCGTTCTACCACTGAGCCATCGTGTCTCCAAGTTTACTTTTTGACAAGTGTTCTAGTTTAGTTTGATGTCCCAAGTATCAATTCAATAACACGGATGGTTTCCAATGAGCGTGAAGATTATAACGGCGCTTACAGCAAAAATTGGTATTTTAAATTGATCCAGAAATATGATAAACATGGAAAGAGATTGCTATATTGCTTAAATTATCATATTTGTGGAAATATTTTGAAATGATTGCTATTTTCCTTGGTTTCTATAACAATGCAGCAATAGTTCTTTTGCAGTCGTAATTACAAGCTGTTTTATAGGAATTACATAATTTTAAGCAGTATTGCTAACTTTTACAATGTTTGTCATATCACAGCAACAGCTCAAATTGCTGTAAAAGGACTTATATAATCTTTAAGTTTATTGAAACTGATGTATATGATAGAATGTAATACTTAAACTAAGTAGTATCTCGAAATAAAACATTTGAAAAAAAGCCAATTATTCAATTCCTTGAAACTTTGTTTCTATTTATTAGCAATTTATCAAAAATCATGATTATAGTATTCACCACTAAGGTATTTCTGATGTACGTATCTCCGTCCGTCTTACTTATGCTATTACTGTTAAGAGACCTCCAAAATTTGGATTGAAAATGCAAAAAAGTCCTTTTTTTGGATGAAGATTTAACCCCATAACAAGCAGTTTTTCTTAAAAAAAGGAAAGTTTAACTTTTTGTTTTACTTTTTATGATTTTCTTATTCATTACAGTGGAGCCTAAAGTTAAAAAAAGTTCTATCGCGACATTCATTAGTTATGAGTCCTATGTTCAAGTCGGGGCTGGCTATCTATACTAGTTTACAAACTGCCATCTAATTAATTTCATTGGTGACCATAAAAACTAAGTTATGCAACCCAACATTCAACAAGAATCATGTTGAATTGCATAACAACCTTGTCAAATTTTTGAACGTTATTCTGTATACGTCGTGTTATGTGTGTTGTACGGGTTCCTAAATTTGAACTGGCAAACAAAAAAAAATTATCATAAGCCAAGAAAGAGACACATACCCATATTTGGTTTGGAACTGAATTTTGATTACGTCTCATTCTTTGTTGGGTAACACTTTATTGTGAACTTCACATATTTTATTCGATCGTGATATAAGTTCAGTTTTAACAAATTAAAGTGCACAAACTACCATTTTGGGTATGATGTTACTCTAACGGTAGTAAAATTTCATTATTTAGATAATTTTTTACGTTTTTACATTGTGTCAATACGTTTGAAATAGGAAGCTTGGGTATAACGTTATTAACCTTCTCTCCTTGAATTTTAACGGCCTCAATAAATGTTATGCTTACTGGTAGATACACTTGTTCCGTGTAACCTCCTACATAAAACTTTTTAAAAAGCAGGAGTTTTCGTTTATCCATAAATACTAAATGATAATTTTGTTCCATTACAGTAAGTCTTAACTACTACATTTTCAGAACAGTTTTTGCTAACTCTATTAAATTTTCTCTAAATCATATTTGTTGTTTTCGTACGAGGTTATTCTTAATAAATCTGCAAACAATTCGCTTGAACTGTATGTGTGTATGCATTTTAGTCAAACTAACTGTTCAAAGATTACTAATAATAAAAATATGTTCACTGCAATTAATAGACAAAAGTATTATTTACTAGCAAAACGCCCATTCTTCGCACAGGGAGAATACGTTTCACTTTCAACATAAAGGGCACCAAAACTGTCACCAATCAATTTAGGGATCCCAAAATCAATGGATACGACACTAATGTCGATCATTTTCAATTATTTTTACATGTCATCTTCTCCTTAGGAGTACTATATAATGGGGAAAGAATTTGATTTTAAACGGCATCGAAAGTATCACTATTCGTCTCAGCGACTCCAAAAACTATGGATTCGATACTAATATTGATCATTTTTGATTATTTTTATATATCTCCCACCTCCTCATCCCCCAAGTCGCGGGGTTGAATTTGGATATAAACGGGATCGGAAGTGTCACTGTTCAACTCAGTGACCCTGAAAGCTATGGATTCGATACTAATATTGGTCACTTTCGATCATTTATATATATCCTCCAAGTTGTGGGGCTAAATTTGGATTTCAACGGCATCGGAAATGTTACTGTTCATTTCAGCAACCCCGAAAACTATGGATTCGACACTAATATTGGTCACTTTCGATCATTTTTATATATCTCCCTCCTCCCCTGCCCTATGTTGTACCGTCAAATTACGTAACCTATTTTGAAATTTGATCGAGTTCGGTCGGGTGGTTCAAGAGTTAATGAAGTCACAAACATAGTTTCATTTTTATATACGATATGTAAGACTACTGACACTTGTGAAGTACTGAAGCATTGCTAAAACTGTTCCCTTAAAAGAAAATATCAATTTTAGAACTCAAGTTTTCCTAATTAGAATAACAATTGAGGTTATGCATGTGATATCATCAGTACACAGCGTTCAGTTGAAACTAGAAGTTTAGCAGATGATAAACTTGGCTATATCAGAAGAGTTACTACATTTCTATAACCTTAGAGAAAATGGCGATCCTCGTCGTTTATTTGTTGAATGCATATAAGATCAAAGGACAGCACATGTATGAATAAATGATAAGTCTATCTACAGACGTAAGGACATTTACGTAACCATAATTGATTTAGAGGAAACATTTTGATGAAGTTAGCTCTGGAACAGTAGCAAGTTATATACTGCAATGATCTAAAAAATGTACTGCTTCACAGAACTTTGAGATAAATCAAAGAATAAGGGTTATAGATATAGGAGAGAGTTGAAATAAGAAGGAATTATACGAGGGTCGTTCAGAAAATAAAGAACCTTTTTGGCATGGTTAAATAAAAATAAAAGATAGCAGCACAAAAGCTTATTTACAAAGCCACCGTACCATACTCTACTTTTCTCTGTAATCGCCATAGTTGTCAAGACACTTGTTATACGTGGGACCAGTTTTTCAATACCGGTGTTATACTCATCTGCCGCCAAAGATTTCAGGCAGGATGTCCAGGCCCGGACTGGCCAGGGCAGAAGGGCAGGGATTCCTACTGGGGCCCTCTCTAAATATTTATGTATTTATTGAACAAATTCCCAGATACAGGATAATTTTCCACTTTTTCACAGGACAATGTTAACATACAGGAAAAAAAAAGACTAAAAAAAAAAAAAAAAGAAAAGAGTGTCAACAATATAGTGCAAAAGTAATATTATTTCTCCAAAACTCATTTAATTGCTCTTTCAAAACACCGGGTAGCTCGAAAAACTGTCTATATCGGTCGTTATATGATCGTAACAGTTCAGGATTCTTAAAAAAGAGATTTGTATTATACAATCCCGTTTGGGGTCTAGTAAGAAAATATTTCAACAATATGAAGATGAAGCTCCATCATCATATTGTTTAAATGTATATTGGGGCCCTATGAATGCGGAAATAAGTCTGACGTTTATAAAGTCACCTTAGGGCCGTATGTTAGTCATTTGATAAGTTAGTGTAACACTATAAAGAAACAGAACAGGTCCCCACCTTGTGAGGCCCCATTACCACTGGTAAATGAAGCTGACAACTTTATTTAGAAAAGTCACCCCCATCACAAAGGTTTTACAAGACTCTGAAACTTAATATACTTTGTCAGACTCCTACATGCTACAAGGAAAAGGAAGATTGAGGCTTCTGCCGAGGTCCTATACCCCCTAGTCCTAGACTGAGGATGTCACTATTTGCTTGAGCTCCTCATCGTTTTACGAACTATTTTCCACGCAAAAATTCTGTAAGTTTTGGGAATAAGTTGAAACGTCGGTCTTCCTGAATTTTTTCTTCGACTTTTTCCTTCAGTTCTTCCGTAACAAGTAATGACCTCCCACTCTGATCTTCATCGTGCACCCTGGTAATTCCTTGATTAAAAATAATGCACCATTTTCTTACTGATGACTCGTTCATTGCACTATCATTATAAACATTCTTTGTTTGACTATAAATTTCAATAGGCTTCCCTTTTTGCGAGCTTAGAAGACGAATGACACCTCGTACTTCATATTAGGTGGAATTTTCGACTGGCGCCGCCATTTTGAATCGCTGCAAAAACAAGTAGCATGACCGCACAGCATTGAGACTCGACTCACATTGAGGTGAAGGAAGGAGCTAACTGCTGCGCACACATTCACTGTGGTAGGGAGGTCGGCGACGCGCACGATGCGCAATCGTTCTTTACTTTCAGGACGGCCATCATATTTTTTAATATTCTCTAAATCAATGTATTAATAAACTCAACAGTATTATTAGGGTTTAAGGATGAGTCAGATACAAATCGATACACGGAACAAAATTATATCGACGAGTATAAAAATTCATACGTAATTTTCGAGCAAATCGACAAAAGCAATGCTTTTTCGGTAAACCTAAACCTTTATGCTGTATTAGAACTGCGTCATCTACAGTATTAAGATGAAAAAGACATTGAAGCTGTTTATTATGACACTTACCAAGATGGCAGTACATATTATAATTAACTAAATATAGTCCAAAATTATGAATAACTCTTAAACTCTCATTTCTGTTTAACTGAAATATTATTTATGGAGGTGAGATACTCATAAGTCGACAGAGGTTATCAAGCTGAACAGAATAACATTATTATTAAGCGTAGACCTAATTTTCGAGAAAAATGGATGAAAACGAATTTTATGGCGCTACAAGTAATATCATTCGTTTTCAATAATAACTGGTTTTCTTCCTCTGCTGGAACAGATAATTTATTTACTTACTTATGTCCTGCATATGTAAATAAATAAATAAATAAACTGTTAAAAATTAAATGAAATTTTTCAGTTTAACGTCTCACGATTATGCCCGTTAGGCTGAGGGAGACAACGAGTAAGGCAAGTGAATGATGACGGAAAAACTGGTGGAATGAGAATATGGGAGGAAACGGGAGTACCCTGAGAAATCCCAGAGATACAATGTTGTCCAATAGAATCTTACTTGAACGGGGATCGAATCAGGTATCCCATACACCAGAGGTAAGTGCTCTACTGCTGAGCCACCGTGGCTTCCAATACGCTGTTAACTAGCAAAGTTTATCCAATAAGGTTTGTTTTGTGTTAATAGTGATCGAGATACTCAGACTAAGCACATGACATACTACTTGTAATTATTGGTGTTTAAAAGAATGGTAATGATCACCTCAACTTTTCAGGAATGAATATACACACAGTGGCGGATACAAGGGTCTATAGTCCCCCGCTTGACGCTCAGGTTTACACTGGATAAAATGGGCTTCAATCCTGCTTTACACTGGATAAAACGGCAAACTATAGTTTAGCTCCTCCCTTGATCATATCCTGGATCCGCCACTATATATATATATATATATATATATATATATATATATATATATATATATATATATATATATATATATATATATATATAGAGGGTGTTTCAAAACAACACCGACAAAGTTTGGGAGGTGATTCCTGACACTAAGATAAGACAAGAAGTATAGACCAACCTGGGTGCACAAATGCTTCCTTTCGGAGTTATAGGCTGCCGAAAACATGATAAAATGAACTTTAAAGTAGTGCTGTCGAATTTTTGTGACATTTGCGGTTTTGGGTTTTAGAGAAAATCGGGTTCCTAAAAACCGAAACCGCAAAACGGTTTTCAAAACCGAAACCAGAAAAACGGTTTTCAAACCCGAAACCGCAAAAACGGTTTTCAAAACCGAAGCCGCAAAAGCGGTTTTCAAAACCGACATTTCGGTTTTATGAAATTTCACTTTTTACAAAAACCGGTTTTCGATTCTTTCAAAAACCGATTCCGACAGCACTACTTTAAAGGTCCATAGCTCGAGAACTACGGAACCTAATGTAGTCGGGTCAAGACTTCAATTAGGAACTAATATGTACGCTATCCAAAAATACATATTTCAGAATCCTATGGTACTCACGCAACAATTTTTATCGAGGGAGTTTGGCTACAGGCATATAAATTGAAGTACTCACCACTACCTATATAAAAAATGTTGCATGAGTACCTTAGGATTCTGAAACATGGATCTTTCGATAGGGCACATACTAGTTCCTCAGTGAAGTTTTGATCCGACTACGGTAGGTCCTACGGTTTTGGACCTCTGGAATTCTAAAGTTCAATTCTTCATGTTTTCGGTAGCCTATAACTCCGAAAGAAAGCATTTGTGCACCCAAGTTGGTCTATACTTTTTGTCTTATCTTGGTGTCAGGAATCACCTCCCAAACGTTGTCAGTGTATTCTTGAAACATCCTATATATATATATTACAATTTTATCGTAAATAAAAAAAAAAAATACAAGTGCAAGAAGCTATATTGGTGCGGATATCCGCATCCAGTCAGATCTATAACTACGCGACTTCGAGGAAGAAAAAAAAGAAAAATGAAATAAAATTTTTCACGTTAATGTCCCATGATTAAGGCAATTAAATGATGATGGAAAAATAAGTGGAACAAGAATGTGGGAGGAACCGGCAATGATTCAATATCTTAGGTACTTTTTCAAATACGAGTCCTTCTCTGCTTAGACTATAAAGAGTTGTTGGACATTTGAGTAACAAGATAAAATCTAGTAACATTCAAAATATTTACGTGTTTCTTTTCAGATAATAAACGCTACAGTTACGGAAAATAAGTTTATTCCTGTTAAGGCGAATTGAAGAAAGAAAAAAAAAAAAGTTATGGTTTCCAACAAACTTAGTTCTGAGCTTGAGAGAATTTAACTCTAAATGTTGGAAGAGTACGGGGAAGTGACTGATGATTCCCATAAGACATTAATTATTTATTACTACTAGTTGTTGTACAAAGTTTATAAGAAAACTTCACTGGTGGTGAAATACGAACAAAAAATTGCATAATATATTGATAAATGTAAGACAAGGATATAAATACATGTTGTATAATGTCTGCATATTTTGAACACGCTATTTTCAGCTGACAGAGTATGGACTAATAATGGAATAACGTAAAAAACTTACGGAGCATTTTTCAGCGGAATATAAGTCTTATAACCCTTACACAACATGATTTTATAGTGAGGAAACTGTTCCGGGAAGCCTGTTTAATATTATCTTTTGTTTTATATTCATATTGCTGTTAGAAATATGTGTCACTGTTAGATGCATAACTGTTACTGTTAGGAGCATGTGTATCATTAATAGGAATATTTTTGCCACTTTTAGGAGTATGTCATTGTTAGAATTGTGTATGTCATTGATACGAGTATGTGTGTGTCTCTGTTAGGAGTATAGTGTTCCTGTTATGAGTATGAGCCACTGTTAGGAGTATGTGTCACTGTTAGGAGTACGTGTAACTGTTAGGAGAATATGTGTCACTGTTAGGAGTTGTGTCGCTGTTTAAGTATATGTGTCACTGTTAGGAATGTAGTATCACTGTTAGGAGTATATGTGTCACAGGCTACGGCAATGTCGCACTCTTACGACCGGGGGCAACCATTATATGAGTAGATCATAATTTTGTACTATATTTCATTAAACATTACAATAGTAGGCTATCATATTGCTAGTATTATTATGAAAACATTGATTAGTGTATAGTTTAATATTAGTTTCCAATGTTCTCGACAACCACACATGACAACTTACACTCACTTATTTAATCTTGTTTCGTACAATGAGGTCTATCGACTGCTATAGTCTAATTTTTAGATATTTTGATTTCGGTAAAGACTAGTAATATTGTAGAATTTAATTATATATATATATATATATATATATATATATATATATATATATATATATATATATATATATATATATATATATATATGGTGTTCACTTACTTGGGGACGCTGAAACTGTTTTCAATTCTTTTTCTTTTTTTTCTTACTTTATACCTCATGCGTGCCAATCCTGGGAGGGAAGAAAGCGCCTTGTTCCATGAAACTTGTTTTGTCGTATGTATTTCTATTAAAAACCTCACTGATTACTTGTTACATTATATACGAAAAGCTATGTTGAAATCGGTGCCACTGTCCACTGCAAGCGCTTATGCCAGCAGCATCATTTTAGATTTTACGAGGGGAAAAGGAGCAAGATCCTCCGACACAAGTAGAAGTTTTTAATTGATATATTACTATATTATTAATTAAAATGTATATGAATAAAGGGAAAAGTAGACATATTATATACCTACATATATCTCGACCAGCGAAGAAGTGCCGGCTGCCGGTTCTGCAACTAAAATGTAAATAGTATTGTTACCAATTTGTTTAATTGTAATTAATCTATCAGTTCGTTTTGTCTTCTTCGTAATAAACGATTTCAAGCGTAAGTTCAGTACCTGTTACGCCACCTAATCTCTTGCTATAATATATGGCATATTTTAATGCTTGGACTTCATATAAAAATCACAACCTGTTAAATACGATTGTCTGTGTCTTTGAATTCAATATGTGAATAACCGTACAGGGCTTTTGAGAGGGAGGCGGCGGAAAGAAAACGGGGATAACAGCAGGTTTTATTAAACAAGACCGTACATCTGTTACGCTTGAACTATAGACACCATGTGTTATAAACTTAGTACTTTCAAGTCAATAGACAAATGTCATTAAAAAGACGTTTAACAGAATAATGTCTTACCGTTTTGTCTCACAATGATAACACTAGGCTCCCAAGTTTCAAAATTAAATTGTGTGGAAACAGTTAGTAGAATTAATTCTTTGACACCTTAGTACTAGAACGAGAATAGGGAGTCCAAGGGAAATTTCTGTCCTCATAGGTAAAAGTTGTGAATTTGTTACATGCTGATGCAATGATACTTATGCTTGCACCACCCATACGCTGATGTTTTATCAAATACTTTCATTCCAATGCTACCAAAGTGCTGCATATCGATAATGACCCCAAAAGATTCAAATCAATTTAATCAAATGTTACAAGTGAATCCTGAAAGGCAAGTTATCCAATCCCGTAATCTTTTATAGTGCAGAGAAAATTTCTTCACCTCCATTTTGAGTTTTTGTCACGGTAGATAACATACGAAATGGGGCGCAATCGATGGAGCAGCGCTACGCGATTAAATTTTGCTCTGGACGCACTTCAATGAGTGGTTTGGACAAAAACGTGGCCAAAATGATAAATCTTTTGGACTTCGACCATCGTTCGCTCCATGTCTTCAACGGTCTCTCGTCCTTTTTTGAACTCACTGAACCACCGGAAAACTTGGGCCCTTGACAAGGCATCGTCTTTGTAAGCCTCCTTGGTAAAGGCAAGCGTCTCGGAAACAGTTTTGCCCAGGCGAAAGCAAAATTTAATCACGTAGCGCTCCCCCAGTGAACGCTTCCTTTGTCACATTCCCTGCTGTGACGAAAGCTCAAAAACAATTTTTGGGCCACGCGTAATCCTCACTGCGTCAGAGCTCGGAAGCGACTGCCACAAAGTGTATTGCTTAGCATGGACCCTACACCACAATCCCTCCCGGGGAGCGCGCTACTGGCGATTGGAGCGCCACGCGGCGGCCAGTCTCATTACTTTCTGGACACACCCTGTAAAATCTTAGCTTGTGCTTGAACCAATGAAGTTCGCGGGAACTCTGAGAGTACTTTAGAAATACCCGATATATATATATATATATATATAGGGTGTTTCAAAACAACACCAACAACGTTTGGGATGTGATTCCTGATACCAAGATAAGACAAAAAGTTAGACCAACTTGGGTGCACAAATGCTTCCTTTCGGAGTTATAGGCTACCGAAAACATTAAAATTAAAAAGGAACTTTAAAGGTCCATAGCTTCAATACTATGGGACCTACCCTATTCGGGTCAAGACTTCACTTAAGAACTAGTATGTGCCCTATCCAAATATCGATGTTTCAGAATCCTGCGATACTTCTGCAACAGGTTTTACAGAGGCAGTTGGTGAGTACTTGAAACTATATACCCTTAGCCAAACGCCCTCTATAAAAATTGTTGTGTGAGTGCCGCAGGATTCTGAAACACGTATTTTTGGATAGTGCACATATTAGTTCCTAAGTGAAGTCTTGATCCGACTAAGGTAGGTCCCATAGTAACGGAGCTCCACCGAAAAACTTTAGGAGGTGATTCCTTATATGCAATGAAAAAAGAAACTCATAATAAATATGGGTCGAAAAACGTCTCCTTTTAGAGTTCTGAACCGCAGAAAATTCGAAAAATCATATTTCGAAACGCCCTATCTTAGAAACTATAGGACCTATCCCAAACGGTTTAAGGAATATACAGAAACTAGTGTGCGCTCTATGTAAATATGTATGCTTTACCATCCTCTGTTATCGGCGAAACAAACTATACTGTAGAAAGAAAGTTGAGGTATAGGGATAATCCTTTAAGTACTAATGGTGCGTTCGTTCCGCTGGTACCGGTGAATTCTGAAACATGGATATTTAGATAGAGCGCACATTAGTTCCTATATTAGTTCCTAACGTGATTTTTCGAATTTTCGGCGGTTCATAACTGAAAGGAGACGTTTTTCTATTATATATACAGTATATATGTACTTCCTGTGGCCTTGGTATTATTATTCACCATTTTCAATTTACACACTCATCAATTGTATGGAAGCGTATCAATAAGCGACGCTTGTTCTTGATCTTGATTGAATAGTTACTGTATGTTTTTGATATCCCAACCAAGGGTGTACAAGGTAATAATAGAACATTGATACCAATTTAAAGCTAATAAAACTTATTTGCCTCCGGCCTTGTTTTACTCCAAAAATAAAAAAAGCCAATCTCGATTAATTCTTTCCTTGTTCTATCTTCACAGTGGGCGAACACAGTTGCAACTGGGGACGAGAATCCTGACAATTGGCATTCTAAATGCAAATTAGATCTCACTCAACCTGACAATTTTCATTTTCATATTTCGCTGCTTTTGTCGTGTCTCATGGTAATTTGTTCCACTTCAATTGGTTTCTATCTTTTTTCTAACGAAAAAAAAATTACATGCAGAAATACATGAAGTCTCAACAAAATGGCCTCTCTTCTTTGTTTTTTGCACGAAGACCTACTCTTACTGGATCCGGCAGAAAAGAAAAGAAAGTTTAGAAAATTGTCTTTATCCCGTGTTACCCTCAGTTCATTATAACTTAATTACAAGAGACTTTTACAGGAAGAAGGCAGCCATGAATAAAAGACAGATATGGCTAATTAGGAAGGTTAAAAGAGGAAGACGGAAGGAGGGGTTCCTGTACACATTTTGCATACAGAAGAAGAAGAGAAATAATGGGAAATAAAGAGGAAAAAGAAGAAGAGGAAGGACGATGGAAAATGCTAAGAGATGTAAAACGAAATAATCTCAGCAGCTGAGATTAATGTGGGGTAAATTGATGCAAGGAATATTAAAATTTACTGTAGAAATTAACCTATTTTTGTGCTCGTTTTGAAGAGAAATTCTATTTCATACTTATCGAGTGGAATTAATGGTGCTGATATAGTTTTTGAGCACCACATTTTGGAAGATTTAGAGGTAAAATTCAATACTTTGCACGAAAAGACATGTTTATAAGGAACAAGTTTCTGCACACGACAGGATTAAATAGAAAGTTATACAGCTGTATTTAAGGTTTACAAGTGTAGGGTTACTAGTGTAAAATCATTACAAGTGCTTTACGACAAATAAAATAAGTGAGTGCATATTACAGATGACTCTATTAGATGCTATTTTCCTCCAGCAGCATATTTCTGCACAGTGTACAGAACCTGTACTTTATGTTTACAAGTGGAGCGTTACTAGTATAAAAAAAATGACAAGTGCTATTGTTACTCGTACTATCATTGCAAACACCTACTTCATTACACTACACTCGCTTACGCGCCTGCTCTCTTCACACGCACGGGCGAAACAGCTTAGCCCTGTCCTGACTCGGTTAGAAAACATTCGTGCCTTTTAGTGGTCACCAACACACAGGTTGTTAAAAAAAAAAAAAAAAAAAAAAAACAGCAGTTTTTATACCACACATCCGGAAGTTTAACCAGGAAATAATTCAGATACGTTCTTACCCGAGAATAGGTATATGTTCCTTCGCTACATGTGGTCCTAGGTTTGATTCTGGTAGGAGATCATAGAAATTTAATTTTACAATCCTTCATCTTCATTAGTCATCTGGTTCTTTTAGCTATATGGATGTGGGACGTTAAACTACAAAATGAGGCGTTAAACTAACAAATTTCATCTTTTTTTCGAGAAATGTGAACATATTCCTTACGTTTACTCAATTCCACTTGTCTTGAGCAGGAATATTCGCCTTAGGATTTTATTCTCAGATGCTGTTAGTTCGGGTTCTTCCATCAAAGTAAGCGACAATGTTTCGCAACCCTACAACACAATAGACAAAATTCTCGTTTCATATATTATAAATTTTATTTCCTCGATAAAATTCGCGAAGATGAAAGAATTTGAACGCGAATTCGCTGCTTTCAATTGACATTTAATTTCTTCGTGGATATAGTTTTAGGATTTAGGATGTAAATTTCTGGGGTTTCGGCATCTACAGCCATGTTTGGCCGTTACGTATGAGGGATGATGCTCCTCAGCGAACACACTATCCGGGGAAAGGGAAGGAAGCAGCATGGGACCTTTATGTTACGTACCACCGCGGCATTTGCCTGGTGTGAATGATGAAAACCTCATTCAGGATGGCTAGCCTGAAAAAGCTTTTATACTTTTTCGACCGAGTGTCCCCACCGGGAATCGAACCCAGGACCGCTCGCACCGAAGGCCGCTGTGGATACAGTTTTGGCCTGCTTAAAGTTGATCCTAGATATTTGAAAGTATCCCCTTTGTTTAAAGTAGTTTTTTTAATATATTTTAACGTATCTATAATTTGCAGTATTATGGTCACGACGAATTCCTATGTATATAGTATTCTCTGCTGCAATTATTGTAAACCAAATTCCTTGCAGGCGTTTAATAAAACCTCTGCATTTCTTTCTTTAATATTGCCTTCATAACAACATACATAAATAAGTTAATTTTAGGATTTATTGCCAAAAAGAGTTTGGAAACTTTTCAAAATTGCGGAATCTTTTTGCTCTTTCAGATCTGAAATTCTATTAAATGTTTTAAAAGTATTTAAACTAAACTTGAAAAAGAAATAAAAAAAGAGACAATCTTGTGCAAAACACACTATGAATATGAAAATAATATTAAAGCTGAGCCTAAGGAAATTGCTCTCGCGTAAGGCTGCTACAGCCTCTTAGCAGATTAGCAATTCTGAAGCGAACTATTGAAGTTAGTACATTTGTAATGCATAAAATAATCCCTGAGGGTTACCGCTCTGTTCTTTCTGCTTTATGGTACAAACTGCTCACCGTATAGTGCCGTATATATTAAAGAACTTTAACGAAAAGAATACATAGAAGGAGAAAAGTTTCACAAAACTTGAACATTGATTACCTTGTGTGTGTGTGTGTGTGTGTTGCTTCGCTACGTTTAACGAAACAATGCAGAAAGAATATAAATAAATCAAAAGCAAGCAGTAAATTGCTTCATAAAGAACATATATGCTGTGGTCTTTTTTTCTCATTTGTAAACAAAGCTACATTCACCGTAAATATATGGCGAGTTCACAGTAAATATTTAACAAGTATATTCTTATATTGCACTATAAAAGTTTCGACTATAGTATATACGAGGGAGAGTCAAAACTTACCAGCAAATTTGCCATATTTCTCTTTAGATTATGCGCACTGCCTTCTGCCTTGTATATTATAAGGTTACACTGTTGTGAGAGTTTAATCTTGTTTCATTTTCTTTTCGTGTTATTGTAGAGAAAAACACTGGCTGTTAGGTTAACATTGTGTATCAAGCTAGAACAGAACGCAAGGACCCGATTAGTCTGGCAGAGACTGAAATTTATTAGAGACATTCAACACAATACGGGACTCTTAGCACGCAGTAATGTGCATGAATAGATAAAGATGTTTGAAAAGTAGCCGAAAAAGCGTGATACTTGAAAAGTATATTTCAATCCCTTTCTCCGCTTACGATGTGTATTTGAATGGAAATGCAATTTAAAGAAACTGATCAATCCTGATGCTGTATTCAAAAAGTCGTTTCACACAGTAGCCACGATTCATTGTAAAAAAAAAAAAAAATAAATAATAAAAGAAATAAAAAAAAATCTTAAGGTACTATTTGAATCAAAGCGTGGGGAGTATGATGGCTCAGTGGAATAGTGCTTATCTCTGGTGCATGGGGTCCCTGGCTCAATTCCCAGCCCAGTAAGTTTGTGGTGGACAACGTCCACCATAATTCACTCTACTTATGCTGTACCTATACCTGCAAAAGCAGAACTTTACAATATTTTCTCCTTTACAAGCATGGATAATTAAAATTAGTGATTTGTTGGGAATCTGAATCGTATTTGGGAAAGTTCTGAATCTGATTGGATGTGCGAATTCTTAAAAATTTGGGTGATATATTTCTCTAATGTTGCTAGTGTATTGGATGTAGTCCAGGTTACATATTTGAGAAGCATATTCGAGTTTTCATCTAACGTATGCGAAGTGTTATGAGATTCAATTTTTCTGAAATCAATACCAACTATTAAAATACAACCCAAGGCGCTTGCACTAACCGCTTAGCTACGGCGGAACTCTTCATTCACTGTAGAAAAAGAAAGTGAATTTTAAATGTTAAATGACTATCGAATATAACACCAAGATCTTTTTAACCATTTTTGCTTTAATTAATGAGGTGCTGTCTAACGAGTAGGAGTAATCGAATCTATTCCTGCTACGCGTGAAGGAAATAGATGTATATTTGTTGATACTGATATTATTTTCTGTGACTAACATGAGGGTCTACTCAGGTACTCTAGTTATAGTAGCATACACTTTAAACCTCCTTCTCCCCGAATTAGATATGCATTTTAATAAAAGTGACATAATAAAAACCCAGCTTAAGCCAAGCGTTAAATCCATTCAAAAATTAATAACAAACGTTTCAGCCATTGTCTCGTGATGCTGAGACAACGTCCATGTTACTCTTGCATATATATATATATATTATTTGCTCCTTACAAGTGGATGTTTCTAAAATTGGAGCATATGTCGATTTGTTACTGATGAGTTTATACGCCGAGTTTCACCTTCCTAACTTGAGGGGCTCCTGGGATACTGTATATTTGGCATGTTTTGAACCACTTTTCATCCTCTTAGGATACGCATTTTTAAAGAAATGATAACGAGACAAACGCGTTCCAAGTCAAGCACTAAGTATCTTTGGAAATGTTTTCATAGATTCAAACGTTTCTTCGTAAGGGTGAAACGGACAGCAAAGAATCGAAAAATGGAGAAAAGTGTTATATAAATAGCATTCTTTTCTCTTTTAGAAGTGGAATTTTCTAAAATACTGGGACAAGCGTTCAACCATTTTTAATTAAGAGTTATGTACTGAATTACATCACCTTAATTAAGAACCCCTTGATATTCTATTTTTGTCATAAATTTTGAACCTTTCTCCGCCTTTCAGGCTAAGCATTTTGATCAAAGTCACATGACAAGAACACAGTTGAAAGTAGCTGATCCATGTCGTAAACGTCGCCAACACCTAATGGCCAACTTGCCGGAAAATGGCGATCGTCGTTATAGCGACGCGTCGAAGGACTGCCGCTAGTGTGCCTCTGGCGGCAGGGCTTCGTCGAGTCGAAAGAGATATCTAGAGTCGGGGTATTGAAGTCACCACCGCGTAGCAGCAAGAACTTCATTTTGGTCCGCGCTTCTTCGATTTGTCGCGGAGAATCGCGAAAGGACCAACACGAACTATCGCCAGTCATGTGCATGCGGTTATTATTATGTATTATTTTTTCCTGACGAATTGTTCCTAAAGTGAGCTACGGAGGGTCAAGAGTAATCCCTGGCTCTACATTATGAAGTGGAAAATCTTGAGATGAGTGCGTATGAATTTACATGACAACTGTAGCCGATCATTTGAAAGTGAATATGAGAGAACCATGAAATAAAGTAAATAGACGCGCATCATTTTGTTATAAAATTACATGGCGAACGGACTTTATCTGATCTCAAACGGTTATCGTCGAATATACGTGGTTACAGGAGCACTCTGATTACCCAAATTAAACATACCTCAAGGATTTATGTCTCTACAAGCAACTTTTTCTTCATCGTCTCCGTGGCCAAATCGGAAGAGCACGCGCCTAGTAATCCAAAGGTTGGTGGTCCGCGCCCACCCCGGGACACTTTTCTTTAACTTTTTAAAAGTGTTTTTCAGACTCTCCTTAATGTAAGCAAATTATGCATATAGGCGATTTAACATATTTTGGGGGAGTAATTTTGTTGTTCATTGGCGTTTCGTCGCGTCTCTGCCGCTGGTGGGCCGATGGTGGTATAATTTTCAAAACGGAGGTGGAGCCACCATGGATCGTCGCTGCGGGGCCGCCAATTTTTGACGAGATATCTCTAGTTGCCCATCGGTGGTGTACCGATGCTTACGGCATGGGGATGATATGTTCTAAAATTCGTGTCAAACAGTTCTGCTGTTTACCCGTTATGGTGTAACAGACAATGTCGATTTAGTTTTTATAAAATGGATACATAGACAATCATATTTATTACTGATTGAAGTTTGCATGTTAATTAAATTTTTATTTTATAAAAAATGCAATAATAATGAGTATTGGATAGGAGCTTTATAATTCAAGTTCTCACCTTATTTACTACAGTATTCCTATTTCGTTTCTTACAGTATTTCTATTACTTTTAAAGTGTGTGTGTTGTATAATTATTTTGAAGACGGAATTGTATTAGTATCCTTTCGTGGCTAAATGACTAAAGTTCGTGGTCGGAAGTTCGATTTCCGGTAGGGATAACTGCGTCGGATACAGACTGGACTAGAGGTTCAAATTCCACTTTAAACAGAAAGCCCATTCTTATCAAGCCTTGGTATAAAAAAGGGATGTTAAATTTCAATCCACTAACTACCGAATTTCGTTGCATTTCCTTATGTTCTTAAAGTGCTTTAAAAGGTCTATATTAAATTTCACATCAAACTTTGCATTCGCCTCCGAGCTCCAGGTCTGGATTAACCCATGTGGACGCCCGGGGCTACAAAAGTATGTGGCCCGTGCTAACATTTCTAATACATAACTAATACATTTCTGTAAAAGTACAGTATGAAAGTTAAGGGAATATATTTTATATTTTGGTCATACTTTATTTTATGATGATGACTGTATCTTCATGATTCTTTTTAGATAGCCAGTTGAGATTTTGATCAGAGTAGAGTCCCAGGGCTATAAACCCCTAAGCCCCTCCCTTAATCCAGCCCTGCCGAGCTCCCTCTGGCTATATGCTTAGAATATGCGCCTTTGGTGCAAGATAGCCGGTGTGATCCCTAATAGAGGTCATGTTGTTTGGATATGATATTAAACTGTACGTCTCTACATCTCATATATCATACTTCAAACCAACCTAATATCTTCCGCTGAATTAGATGATTTATTAGCGTGTAACAGACGAGCTTATCCTTACAGGAATCCAATCTACTCCTCTAAAGTTCAAGTTTTGGACTCTCATATTCTGTATGACTGCTAACAAGCACGTGTTTCAAAACCAGAATTATCGAAGTGCCCATCTTGTTAAACGGGTTTCTAGTCTTTGTTACCAATTGTAACAAGTTCACAAACTAGTATTTCTTGTATGTCTATATACATTTTACGTCTTTTCTTTTATTTCAATGTATGTTCCATATTAATCCAGGAGTTTACCAAAAGAAGGAAATACAGTTGCAGTGAATATCAAAAGAGCAAAGAACAAAAAAGACTGCAATGTTGATTGGCTGTTGCCAGCATACATGAATATTTGAGAAACGAAAGCTACGAATATTTAATTCAAGAAAATATCTTGCAACATCCCAGTATTTCTTTTAAGATTATTAAAAAGGACAGCAAGATACAAACAAAACTCAACTTGCACTCAGAAGAAACAGCTTCAAAATATGTTTTTCTTTCACTGGAATCTGTCCAAAAATTAAAAGGAAAAGACGAGAAGAGTCATTTGAGTTCCAAATGTCTATCTACAAGTAAAGTTCTACAGATATGCAGTCACTCACGAGTCATATCCTTTGCAGTAACGCCAGTTTCTCTCTCAACGCATTTTACGTCATTTTTCAGCTGCATCCAATGAAGACGACGACTAGAGAGAACAGCTATTCCCAATAGTACGAGGAAAGATCTCCAAGCCGTAGTGCAGAGTTGGTAAATAAAATATAACTATGTTTGCTGGGACATTCCAAACTTGAACATGTAAATTCATCAATATTTAATTGTAGAAAGACGTTTGCATATCTGATGTGCAGATTTTTCTATGATATTATTATTAGTATACCATCGCGTAAATACACAAGCAAATATGTATACACTTGTGTTTCCGTTTTAGTGTCCTCCATTTCCTGATAGTTTTAATATCTATATTTCTTGGAAATTAATAACATTAAGATTTTTCATATACAGTATCTTACTTAATAACAGGACATTTTAACTGCGTTTTTTTCTTTTACAAATGATAACTAATTAATTTATTACATTTTTCCGAAAAGGACTCCATTTGCCGAAATGGAAAAGCTAATAGGTACAAAAAGTACTGTGATTGAGGAAGCCATTATCAAAATAATAATATTGCATTTGATATTCAGTTTACCGTCCCTTTTCAGCAACAAGACTATATGAGACGTGGATCTACAGCTTAAAGTGGAATCCGAACCGCTAAGAATCGACGGGTCTCCCATGCTAAAGGTGTATACACTAACCGCTTAGCAACGAAGGAGCTCAATAAGAGTACATCTGTTGCCAAAAAGTTGTTCAAAACGTCACAATAGTGGCAGCTTTTGCACAAACTCATAACGGTAAAAATTAACATGGAAATTAGTACATACATAGCCTATATCATTATAAGCTGTACACAAGAATTTATATATTTTTTTAAGGTTGAAAATCCCACGATTATACATTGAGACTGAGGGACATAGTCATAATGATGATTATGAAATAGTAGAACAAACAAAGTGGAAAGAAACAGAAGAACGCTGAGAAATCCTACGCAAAGTGTCGTCCACAGACCATCTAAGAACTCAAGATCAGTATTCACCGAGAAATCTTGAACATTCCAACATGAATATTAGAAAAATACAATGGGGAACATGTGTAGTAGTGAACTTAAAGAACGTGTGCAAAGACGTAAGGGAAACTTATTATATTCCATACATGTGTTTGATTTTACAATTCATCCTTATGAAAGACACTTTACTATAAATTTCACATGTAAGTGAAATCTTCAGCCTAACTTTCTACGTTGATTTCATATATACTAAAATAAGTAGGTATTCAGTGAGGGATGGAGGAGTCATTTGTACGAGGGCAGGCGGAAAAAAGTTTTTACTCTCACTATAATATCGACAAATAGGACTCTGAAACTTTGAACGATTATAGGTTTGTATTGCATTAATTAAAATGCCAATTTTTATTGTTATTGGTCCTGTTGGACTGGAATTACAGCATCTCACGTTGGTCAGATTTGAGCTTACTTACGTATGGTAAATAATATCCAATTTTTGAGGCGTTCCGAGTAGTAAAGGCAAACTGAATATGGGTGTAACTTCTTTTATTTATCCAAGTAATATTAATGACAACAGATATTTTACTACTACTACTATAACAACAACAACTACTACTACTACTACTACTACTACTACTACTAATAATAATAATAATAATAATAATAATAATTACTAATTGATAAAGGAATGTTTTGTAGAATTAGTCCTTGTAAAGAAAGTTTAAAATATATTTCTGGTTTCGAAACTAGACTTTTTTCTTGGGGTTCGCCCTTACTCCATGGGACGTTTCATATGATCTGTTAACGATAGAAGAGATAATTGAAGGTATGTGCAAATAGTGATGATTTCACGGGATGGCTCGAAAGGAATTTCCCCCTTCTCCGAAGCTATGGAATTCACTCTGGGATTGTATCTCCGATCGTGTTCAATGTAGATTACCAGTCTTATCCTTTCACTGCGTAAGTCAACACAAAGAAAATTTCTCTAACCAGCGAATGTCGACAAAAGTCAATGGTTTAAATTTCTTGTCCGTATCTTGGGATTGTCGAGAGTAGTCGTCAAAGCTTTTCCGTGCCATTTTTTTTTGCGTTCTATTGTTATCGAAAACAATAGAACGCAAAAAATCGAAGACAAGATACGGACAAAATATTTTTAATACAGTGGCTATAGTCGACATTCGCAGGCTATGGTGAACATTAATATTATTGTGCCAGTGTACAACATGCTCCATGACATTTTTCAGATACGTAAAAATGTGAATGAAGTATCTCGGTCTTCCGTCACAAAGATCAAGACTTTATAACAGATTAATGATCATCAATAAATATGTGGATATATCTAGTCGATCCTCAATTCAAATAAGTGAGCAAAATAGGGAAACATATCTAATAACAAACTCCTAATAAAATAAGATGCAACAATCATTCAGTAAGGTTTTGTTTTTTGCTGGCTAAATTTTCATCTCTCATTGGAAAGGAATGTGCTTATATATATATATATATATATATATATATATATATATATATATATATATATATATATTATGATGGCAGTAGAAAATAAGAATGGGAAGGTAGTCAGCGAGAGAAATGTGGTCATAGGAAGGTGGAAAAAATACGTTGAAGACTTATATGAGAGTAGGGATAGACCGTGTAGCCTAAATGTTGAAGTAGAAAATGAAGTAGGCGAGGATGATAAAGGATTTAGTATTCTTCGGGATGAGTTTGGAAAGGCTATATCCGAGATTAGGAATGGAAAGGCAACCGGAATAGATAATATACCAATCGTATTCATTAAAAATATAGGAGACAAGGGAAAGAAAGAATTGTTGCGACTATGCAATTTAATATATGAAACAGGAGAATGGCCAAAAGACTTTCTGAAAACGATCATGATACCGATGGCTAAGAAATCGAACCCAAAGAGATGTGAGGATTATAGAACTATTAGTCTCATATCTCATGCAGCTAAAATTCTGCTCCGAAAACTGAACAGAAGGTTATATGGAAGAACAAATAAAGATGTTGAAGAAGAGCAGTTCGGGTTCAGAAGAGGCAAGGGCACAAGAGATGCTATTGGATTATTAAGGATGATCGGTGAAAGATTTATAGAAAAAGGGAAAGAGGTGTATGTTGTATTTATTGATCTAGAAAAGGCTTTTGACCGCGTGAATTGGGAATTGTTGTTGGGAGTTCTAACAAAGATAGGGTTGGAATGGAAAGATAGAAGACTCATAAGAAACTTATACATGAACCAACAAGTAAGTGTTAGGATAGGAGAAGAACTGACGGAAGAGAGTGCAATTGGAAGGTAAGTTCGACAAGGATGTTGCCTCTCGCCAACACTATTTAATGTCTATCTAGAAGAGATAGTGAAAAAGAGCCTGCATGATGATGATGACATTTCGGTAGGAGGTAGAATGATTATATGCATAAGATTTGCAGACGATATGGCACTTCTTGCAGAATCTGAAAAGAAAATCAATAAAATGTTAGAAAAAATGAGAAAGGGCTTTGAAGAATATGGGATGAAAATAAATGTTAGAAAGACAAAAGCCATGGTGATTGGAACGAAGAGGTCTGTGTCAAATATAAAAGTAGGAGGGGAGAAAATAGAACAAGTGAATAGTTTTCGATACCTGGGTAGTATTCTTAGTAATGACATGAAGTGCGAACGTGAAATAAAAGCAAGGATAGGAATGGCGAAAGAAGCCTTTAGGAGGAAGAAAAGTCTGTTTTGTGGAACCTTGAATAAGGAGTTGAGAAAAAGACTAATAAAATGCTTCGTGTGGAGTGTTGTACAGTATGGGGCGGAAACGTGGACATTACGTAAAGGTGACGAAAATCGACTAGAAGCCTTCGAAATGTGGATGTGGAGAAGAATGGAAAGAATTAGTTGGGTAGGGCGGAAAACGAATGAGAGAGTGTTAGAAATGGTGGGTGAGAAAAGAACACTTCTAGATATTATTAGGAAGAGGAAGAGAAACTGGTTGGGACATTGCCTAAGAAGAGATTGTATCATAAGGGACGTCCTAGAGGGTATGGTGGCGGGAAAGAGAGGGAGGGGGAGAAGGAGACTACAATTAATGGATGATATTAAAACAGAAAGATCATACGCGAAGACGAAAAGGTTAGCGGAGGACCGTGGAGTATGGAAGCTTCTCAGCTGCGGCAAGTGACCTATCAATAAAGGCAGAATACCTATGATATATATATATATATATATATATATATAGCACCTTCATTGTCTCCTCCTATGGTTTCGGGATTAAGGCAGCAAATAAAATGATTCGAGTATGTTTGCAACTTCCTCATGTCGGAGGAAAGAAAAAGAAACTAACAGCGATATATTTGAAACGATCTATCTCAGCTTTGTAAAGTCGAATTAATGTTGTCGAATCTTGTCGAAGAAAAACAGATCCATTGAGTATAAGATGTAAATCGATGGAACTATTTTATTTTTACAAAATCTGATGCATAAGAGTTCCGTGAAATAACATTGTATGGCACATTATGGAAGGTTACCAATGGAATCATGCTGTACGGAACGTGAACGACATATGTACAAACTAGCCACTCGTAAGGTAACATTATACTCAACCATTACTAATATAATTGCATGTTTTATTATTTTTTCCTTATAGACTAGAAACATATTCGAGTTTTTTCCCCTTTCTCTAAAATCACCAAGAATATGCCGTTCAGAATTATTAGGTATAATGCTCGAATTATTACTGCCAAACCAGCTGCTGTGGGCCAAAGTAACAAACAAGTGGTAAATGAGGATAAACGAATATGTCCAATATGTGCAAATAATCTAATCTATATTATAAAATTGAAAGTGACTATGTTTGTGACTCTTAATCTCTTGAACCGCCCAACCAATCTCGATCAAATTTCCAGCCTAGATGCGGTTCTGGCCTGGGAGCGATTTTAGCTATTTACTTTGATATTAGAACTTAGGGGAAGGGGAGGAGGGGGCATAAAAATATAAATAAAACTTAATAACTCTTGAACCACCTGACCGATCTTAATCAAATTTTCAATGTAGATGAGGTTTGGGACTGGGATGATTTTTATCATTCATTTTGAAGGAGCAACCTAGGAGAGGTGTGGAGGGGGAAATATATAAAAATCAATAAATATAAAAATAAAAGTGACTATGTTTGTGAATTAATAACTCTTGAACCACCCGATGATCTCAATCAAATTTTCAACAGATATGAAGTTCAAACCTGGGAAGTTTTTTATCATTTCATTTTGACACTAGATTTTAGGGGAGGGTCAGGGGAGAAGGGGAAATATATGAAAATGAATAAAACTTAATAAATCTTGAACCACCCTACCGATCTCGATCTAATTTTCAACATAGATAAGGTTTGGGTCTGAGATGCTTTCTTCATTTCACTTTTACAGTACACCAAAGGGGAGGGGAAGGGGGAGATACATGTCAAAAAAGTAAAAATAAAAGTGACTATCTTTGTGACCGTCACGCTTAAACCACCAACCGATCTTAACCAAATTTTTAACAGAGATGGAGTTCAGACTTGAGGTGGTTTTTATCATATCACTTGAACTGTAGCACTTAGGGGAGGGGTAAGGGAAAGGACAGATATATAAAAATAAATAAAACTTAATAACTCTTGAACCACCCGACCGATCTCGATCAAACTTTCAACATAGATAAAGTTCGGGCGTGGGATGTTTTCTTCATTTCATTTTTACAGTGCAACGAAGGGGAGGGGAAGGGGGAGATATATTTCAAAAAAGTAAAAATAAAAGTGACTGTGACTTCATCACGCTTAAACCACCCGACCAATCCTTAAAAAAAATCAACATAGATGAGGTTCGGACCTGAGGTGGTTTTGTCATTTCACTTTTACGGTGCAACATAAGAGAGGGGGAGGGAGGAGATATACAGGGTGCGGCAGAACCAACTAAGCAGTTTTAATCCCTTCACATATGACTTCTTTCGGATTTTTTTTTTTTTTTTTTGCAATGCTGTAAACATCTACGCCTCTTCTGGCGCTTACTTAAACTAACAGATGTTCACAAAGCACAGGAAACTTGTAAGCTTCTGCCTCCTATTGACAGCAAGCGGGATACAGCCGCTCAAACATCGGAACGCGTGACACGTGTCAAAATACAGAAGTGAAAAGTGAAAAGCAACGCGACCAGCGCGTTAAAATATGGCAAGGGGTTAAGGAGCAATAAAAAGTAAATCTGGATATATAGAGAAAATATGTTTTTATTTTCTAAATTAGTACAATATACCATTTTACATTCATTTAGTTTTGAAAATAATGTCCTCAAGATGGCGGCCGTTAGCATCAATATATTGTTGTAGACGATCCCTGAAGTTTCGAGCAGCTCTTGCACACATGTCGCGGGGTATGGCATTCACTTCGTCAATAATCCGCTGTTTTAACTCGGGTAGGGTGTGAGGACGGCTTTTGAAAACCTTTTCCTTCAGATATCCCCAAAGAAAGTAGTCACCAATGTTTCGAATCTGGTGACCGCGCAGGCCACTCGACATCACCCCTCAAAGAGACGAGGCGTCCCGGGAACATTTCTCTCAAAACCTCAAGTGAAATACGAGCTGTGTGAGCAGCCATGTGTATGTGTATCTATTCTTAGTGTGCTACCAGTTTCCTCCAACTGCCGAACCCAGGACCGAATTGTGTTTGCATTAGGAACGGCATTGTTGCGTGGAATGTTGTCCTGTCACCGAAAAGCTCGTTGTGTAGCGATCACAGATCTGTTATTTTCATAATAAGCGCGTACGGCAAAACCACGATGTGCAACGGTCCAGACCATATTAGCTACTGAAATGGGGTCAACGACTAAACAAAGGCAGACCACGTGCAACTGCCTATCCCCAACACAGCTCTCGCGGTAATCGATAGAAACTGCTTAGTCGGTTCTGCCGCACCCTGTATAAAAATCAATTTATATACGACTGAAAGTGACTATTTTTGTAACTTAATAACTCTTGAACTATCCGACCGATCTCAATCAAATTTTCAAGATAAATGAGGTTCGGATCTGGAAACATATTTGCAATTTCATTTTAGCGGTAGATCCTAGGGGAGGGGGAGGGGAGGGGAACATATAAATAAAAACTATTAAAACCTAATAACTTTTGAACTACTCAACCAATCTCGATAAAATTTTCAACATATATGAGGATCGGGCCTTGGGAGTTTTTTATCGTTTCACTTTGACAAGCCAACGTGGGGGAGGGGGAGACATATGTAAAAAAAAAATACAAATGACCGCATTTGTGACTTCATCACTCTTGAACCATCCGACCGATCTCAATCAAATTTTCAACATACATGAGTTTAGGGGCAGGAATTGCTTTAGGCTATTCAGTTTGACGATGCAACGTAGGGGAGAAGGGAGAGAAATTTCAAAATGATCAAAAATGACCGATATTAGTGTTTGATATACTGGAAATTGCAAAAATATACTCCTAATTTTTTACTGATTTTTAAAATATGTAATTTGTCTTAAACATAGTAAGTATAAAAAGCTATTTGTTCTTTTTCTATCCAAACCTAACATCCTCAAATTGTGATAATGAACAGCGACTGACTTTTATTTTACACAATGAGGAATAATTGACACTTTGTGGAACCTATTTTGATAAACGTTTTCGCGTACTTGTCACCGAGATAAAGTGATCTTGGTTCGACTGGATATCGGACACTCTCGTATCACACATTCCCATCTAGTGCTTCGCTCTAGCCGTCCGTATTGAGAAAGTTGTATCATCCCACTGAGTATTTGGCATATTCTTGTAGAATGTCCAAAATACTCAGACGTCAGCGATCATTTAGGAATGCCCAAAAGTCTTCCTAAGATTTAGGAGGATAATGCAGTCTGAAGTCAACGTGTTCTCACATTAGTTGGTAAAGTTAGAGAAGTTAATGTACTCTGAGATTTTTAGACTTGTCCTCTTATGTGTTTCTACATAGATTAGATAAAGATATTGGCAACACTGTTCTTCCGTCAGAGGGGCGTGTCTCAGCACCACAAGAATTCCGTAGGTGATAAAGAAATACGAAGTGATTAAGTGTGGAGAGTGGTAACGACTGTGTGTTATTCAGTCAAGAACAGCAATGTCACAAAGTACAACCGCAATAACAATATGTTTCGGAAAGACAAACATTGTGTATAGATCAAAATAGTATAGTGCTTCAAGTGAATGCAGACTTAACAATGTTTTCAGGCACTTCGTGACGATGTTTTCGTCAAAATGAAGGAAACACTTCATGGGAAGCACTACGACACAACAGAAACAATCATCCGTGCCATATGGCGGTTTCTGCGGAACATCACGAAGATTGAAACGCTGATGGTGTACTACGCTTTCCAAACATGTGGCAGAGAATGAGAGAGATAAGAGCCAATTACACTGAAAGTATGTAACAGTGTTCTTCTGTGCATAAAGTCAGATAGAAATTATAAAAATGCTGCTATTACTTATTATTTAACCCTTGTATTACTGCTAATTTTTAGTTATCAACTTCTAGCTATACTGTACGTATATTTAATATTTTATTATTTATTCTTTTAGCGTTCTCATGACATTTGTTTTAATTTTTATAGCCTTTTAATTTGCTCTCTTTAATTTTTAGAACTTGTGAGAATATATATATTTGAGTTTTTTGTATGCACCATGAGTCGAAATTGGCGTTTCCTAACAGGGACAAATGGCCTCGCTGATGACGTCTTTATCCAACTATAATAATCATTCAATTCTTACCCACATGCCTGCTTACGTTATGAATTTACTTGTTTTTCGGGATCGATCACCGATAGGAAAGCATTGAAATCTGAACCCACAACGGTGGTTATAATTTCACACGAACTCCTAATTCTTGTTTCATATAGCTTCGGTGTTGAAAACGGACGCTAAACTTCAATAAAGAAACAAGCAACAAGCAAATACTTTTGTTTTTCTTCTATTTTAAGTCTATTTTTTATTTTGATCATCGCATTGCTAATTTGCCCATTCAGATTTCGTTCCGTATAGTATCATCAGTACGTTTAAATGAGATTCTCCGTGGTGCAGTACGTTTAAATGAGATTCTCACTCGCGAGAAAGAATATTTCTTACGAAAATTGCACACATTCTTGTAACGTAGATGTATAGGTAATTGTTCCTGGGAGAAATGTGGCAATGATGTTTCTTATAAGAGCTATACTGCCTTTAAATCCCTGGAGAGTCTGTAATGGGTACATGACAAATAAATAGCCCACACTATGTTAAAGCTTACGGTTTAGCGGTTGTTAGATTAATTCCGTTTTCTGAGAGGTCAGGATTCCGAGGTTGTGCATTTTCTCCATATTCTTATGTTTTTTTTTGTTCTGAAACAGTATTCCATTGTTTAATGATCTTTCTGAGTTTTTCATCGTTATTATTAGTATTAATTTATGCCGCAGGATGTCCTGTCTCTTTTGCAGTTTCCCAGTCAAGTTCCATTTCTGTGTAATTGAAAGTACCATGCTATCCAAAAGTCGCCAGATCCAAATTCAGTTGTGTATAAATAGTGTTATAGTTGAAAAGTTTCATCGGATGCAGCAAGATGCCACCACAGGTATTAACGACAACACAATTAGACAAAGGCGCCGATTTCTCTGTAAATTTGGAGGGGCTCATTCAGATGCAGAAGGCATATATGAACACTTTAAGACAAATTGCATTCAAATTATGCCAAACATTGTATATTATTAAATACAAATAGGTGGGCCCACATCAGAACTGGGGGGCCTCGGTTCCCTTGGCCCCCCCAGAATCGGCGCCCTTGCAACTAGACACCATTAAGATGTGTATTAAGCACAACAGGCTGGTATTAGTGCCTTGTGTATTTCTTGGTGAACATGTTTTCTCAAGAGCAAAGAGTTTTTATTGTTGAACATTATTTTACTAATGGATATTCTTATGTACGAGTTGCAGACAAATTTCTTAGTAAATATCCTAATATGGCAGTACCCACAATTCAACCATTACGAGATTAATCACCTGTCTTAGAGAGCGCGGATCCTTTGCAGACAAGAAGAGAACTGGGAGACCGCCCATTTTAACTGATGCTAAACAGGCTGAGGTTAAAATGTAATACAGCGTTCGCCCTCAGAAAGCTTGAGAGCATCAGCACACTCTCAAATTTCATGTGGAAGTGCTCCGACAGCGATGAAGACGTTAGATTTTTGTGTATATAATGTTCGCTGTGTTCAGAAATTGAAGGAACTGGGTAAAGATACGTGCATAGTGAACTGTACATGGTTTCGCTCCTTTGTAGACAACCATGAAATTACAGAGCTTAACCGTGTTTATTTCACTGATGAGACGTAATTTCATCTTAGTAGTTACATGAACAGTCAAAACACTCGAATTTGGTAAACTGAAAATCCACATATTACATGAAACCCCCTTATACTCTCAGAAAATTGGAGTTGGCTGTTCATATCACGTCGTCGTATAGTAGGCTCTATATTCTTTTAAACTACAGTAAACAGTGTTGTGTACCAAGATATCATTACACACTTCATTACGCTTCTTGAAGAGGATGAACGTGATCGCTCGTTCCAGCAGGACAGTGTCACAATTCTTACAACATAATGCATTTCTTGCGCGAGTTTCTTTTTGGCGAGCGTATCATCTCTAAAGAATTATGGCCCCCACATTCACCCGATTTGCCGTCCCCTGATTTCTCCCTGTGGGATTACCTTAAAGGTAAGATTTATAATAACAGTCTACACACACTGAAGGAACTAAAAGTGAACATAACAAATTGGATTAACAACATCAGCGTGCTCCACAAAGTGGCCTCAAACATAGTAAAAAGAATTCGTACTTGCATTAATGAACGGGGCAGCCATTTTGAGCATATGTTGTGAAAATATACATATATTGTAAAAATATATAATACTATCAAATAGTATTCAGTAGAATTACTCGTGACGGGGACATATAGCCTCGTTGCTGACGTCCCCATTAACTCCCATTCATTCATTCATTAAGTAGAATTACTTAAAGTCATCTGGTTATTATTATTATTATTGCGCGACTTTTGGATTACCCGATAGTAGCAGACAATTGACTATTCTTGTCGCATGTAGCTAATTATTTTGTTGTTTTTGTTATTGCGGCTTATTCAGTTAAATTTGAGTTTGTAGGTTCGTCTTGTTCATAAATCATATCCATTATTATTACTAGCAGATAAACTACTTTTTAAAGACGTGACTATAATATTTTATTACTCTCATTGCAGTATCCTTTCTTGAAGAACTTTATTTTTTCCTCCTAAAAATTCATTTCTCTGCGAGAAAATTTATTTTTCGCAAATAAAACCAGGCACCTTATAGAACTACTTTTAACAGTGTGGTTATTACAAACTAAAATGCACACATACATTATATTCTCTTTTTCTTTTGCAATAGTATTTTACAAACGTGAACTATTTATTTGAGCTGAAAAAGAAATTCATTTTGCTTTACTACTTTAGTTGTTACGGACGGGAAATCAGGATTTACTACCTCCAGGAAGAGATTTACGTCCTTTTAAAAGAAAGAACAGAGGAATAATTTTAACTGAAATGCAAATGTATAGATAAAAAGCATACGAGTTCTTAAAAGAACAGAAAAATAGTTTTAACTGAAATGTAAAATATGTAGAGAGGGAAAAAAAAATACAGGAAGGCTTGTGCCAATGACGGTGCGGAATCTTAATGCAACTCAATTCCTCTAGCCTTCTTTACATTTCAAATTTGCTGCCCTACTTTCGGCCAGTTGGATAATGATAATAAAGAAAGGTAATTCTTTCCTTTTAGAGTTGGAAGAGTATTTTAGTATCGAAGGATGAGAAAATATCCATAAAATAATGTCTAGTTAAATAACTATAATTTTCAACGAACTTAAAAAGTTCGTTACGGAATTCTCTATGTCTGTGTGTGTGTATGTGTGTGTGTGTGTTATTTGCGAATTTTTCAATTTTAAGGCTTCTATCCGATGGATCATTAAAAACTATCTCAAAGAACTAATAGAAGTTTACGTGTCACTCTTACCATTCCCGAGATATTGGTAAAAAAATCCCAATTTCAGGAGATTTAAGGAGCCATATCTCGGGAACCGTAAATCATAGAGAAATTATATTTGTGTTGATCAATACCTAAGAGGATGATGGACATTTTGGTATCAAATAGTAACCGGTGGACACTAGCCAACTGGCCACCGTTCCCCAGATATTGGCTAAAAAAGTTCGGATTTCGGCGGATTTAAAGAGTCATATCTCGTGAACCATAAATCAGAGAGAGATGATATTTTGCGAAATTTTCAATTTTGATCCCTCCATTTTGAGCATGTGTCTTTGTAAAACAACGTGGCGTAGAACATTTTAACAGAACTCAAAAAAAAAAAAAAAAAAAAAAAAAAAAAAAAAAAAAAAAAAAACGGGAAAATTTTAGTCCTCAAGGAAATTATAAATGAATAGATATATTTCAAGGATTGTTTAATGAAAATAATAATAAAGTACACAGAACAATTGGTATAAAACCTGTAGAAATTAATAAAAAAATAATTATTCTTAAGTTCGTTCTGGCAATGTTCTTCGAGCATGCTCAACTGGTTATAACTTACCAAACAAGCTAGTACATTTTACAGCATTAAAATACCAATAGTAGAAAGATATTTTTTTTTATTTGAGAAGTGATAGCATTTGTGCCCATACTTGAGATGTAAACAGTGTTGATAGCCATAGAAGTGGGTATATTTAAGAATTGAAAATGTGAAGCACAAAAACTACACCAATGGAAGAAAACCCAATATAAAGGATGATCCAAACGAAATTATATCCAAAACAAAGATCTTAATAACGCAGCTTTATCATTAGAATAGTTTTGTTCATGTTGTCCAATAATTCTAAAATTACATACGCATATTTGATTTCATATTACACATGAGAAAGAAACACATGCTGCTTGAAGTTGTATAAGGAACTTTTCAAGACTCAATAAAGATTAGCGTTACTTAAATTAAAGAATTTTCTTCGTAGATACATATGGATAGGTGCTGACTGCCACGGGTGCTGACTGCCACAGCCAATTATTGGTGCTGACTGCCACGACTTGTTCTGATTACCGATAACAAGGTGCTGACTGCCACGACGGCGTGCTGACTGCCACGAGCCTGGAGAAAAGTGGGCAGTAGCTCCCCCCCCGCTTTAAGTTACAAAGTTCCTCACTAGGTGGAACGACATAAGCTTTGATGTTTATAAAGGGATTATTTTTTTCCGTTATACGTATAATTTGAGTATTTCGTTGTTTATATTAATTGTTTCATTGTATTATTTAATGGATCGAGTACTGTAAAGAAAAAAAATGATATGTATATATTCACTCTAATAATGTTTTTTAAACTCTTGCAAATCTTTTAATAATTTTTGTATTAAGAGAAACCAAAACTCAAGAATTATGTTCACTCTCGATCGATATTTCATTCGATCCAAACAGCTGTGACGTACCAGACGTCAGAACAGCTTCATTTTGATATCCTTCCTGTTCCTCATCCCGGGCTTTTTTCTGCGTCATTCCTCTGAGCACTACTCTCCAGACTCATCAAGCCAAGGGTGTGTAGTGCTACGGGTTTGTCCAGAGAACTGTCTCAACCTTGGTGACTATCCGAACGGGTCACCTCACCTGCGTCACATTTCATCTCATTACGTCACATCTCATTGGTTTGGGCTTCGGCCCACCATCTACACTCCATGGCGGATCCTGCTTCAGGCGTAGGCTCTCAGATAGATGGTCATCATGGAGGATTACCACCAGTCTTTCTTGTCCCTCCCGTTTCTTCCACGAAGGTGGAAAAGCGGAAGGATGGTCATAGGCACCGCCGAGCTTCGGAGCGCTCCACAGCCTCCACTATCTCTAATGCCTCCAGCAGATCTAGATCACCACACCATCCAGAAAGCTATGCTGAGCGAGTCATGAACTCACCGCCAGCAAAGAAGCAACATTTGAGCCAAACAGATACTTCCGTTGCCATGGATACCGCTATCTCTCATCCATCGTCATCATATCAATCTCATCCGCAATCAGGCATCTCATCCATTTCAGCTCCACAGATTCATTCATTTCTGCTCCAAAATTTCGATCCTAAGTACGATAACATTAAATACGTGGTTCTTCAACTGCGTAAATACTTACCGAGCATCGCTCTTTCTCAAGTAGTGAAGTCCCGTAATGGAATAATCTTGAAATCGCCGGATTCCAACTTTGCTATCACCATCCGGAACAAAGCTTCCTTCGAGATCTTTGGGAAGACTGCCACAATCGAAACACTGAGTTCCTCGAGACGTAAGCAGCCACCACCTCCTAGGAAACCTCCTCTTCTCTCTGTTGTTATTAGGGGAGTCGACCCCTCATACACAGATGAGGAAGTTCACGAAGAATTGCACCTAGAAGGTTTCACCATAACAAAAGTTCTTCGTATTCGTAACGATCAGGGGCCCACATACATGATGCGCATGTTAACCCCATCACAGGAGACGATTGATTCATTGCTTACTCATGGCGCACTGATCTATAAAAAGAGGCACCGTGTAGAACCATCTCGCTCATCACCACCACTTCCTCTTCGTTGCGAAAAGTGCCAAGCTTACAATCAGCATACCACTGCTAATTGTCGCAACACAGTTGTTTGTGGTTACTGCACTGGTAGTCACTCAACCCGCACATGTTCCAATTTACAACTTCCGCCTCGCTGTGCTACATGCAATGAACAGCATCCAACTTATAGTTATAAGTGCAAAGGAAAGCCTCAACCGGAAACCTCTCGTCCTGAGCTAGTAGCTCCACTCCGGACTCACTCCTCCTCCACAAACACTGACTTTCCTGTCGACTCCACTCCTGTCACCATCGATAAACTTCTTGCTTTCACTACATTAGCATTACAAAATATCCAACCCTTCATTCGTCCTCATATCCTCCAGCAAATCATTCACGCTGCTCGCATTATTTTTCATGTTTCATTCAACGCAACTTATTCTAATACAGATGCTCATTTTCACACAACAAATCTCCCAACAATTCTTAACTGCCATCACCTATTGTACTTAATTATGGCTCTTGTCGTCTTATTCCTTAATATTCGATCCTTTTCTAAAAACAAATTACTATTCGAAACGCTACTGCTCGAAGAAAAAGCAAACGCCTTTCTCCTCAACGAAACCTTCCTTAAAAGATCGGACGTTATCCACCTCGCTCGTTATAACATCCATCGCCACGACAACCTTCTTCCCGCTCAGAGAGCCAATGGTGGGGCAGCCATAGGGTTTTACCATACCCTTCCCTCTCGGCGCCATACTTGCCCGTTACCAAATCTTCCCGAGCATGTTATCCCGACTCTGTATTTCCCTCAAATTGCCATCACTCTCGTCACCATTTATATAAGACCCGGACATCCGATACCTCTTGCTTTCCTCCAACATATTTCCAACACATACAAGCACTATATAATCATGGCAGATATCAATCTCCATAGCCGTACCGATAATGAACGTACCACCTTCACTCAATTTGTTACTTCCAATACCACAGGCATTCTTCATGATCTACCGGCACCATCTCGTCCTGTCTCTCAGACGACACCCGACATAGTCATCACTTCTAATACTCTTGCCTCCTACTGTACAGTTGATGTGCTTCCACTTCTTGGCAGCGATCACGCACCTATTCGGCTGACGTACCGCCATACTCAGGCCTCTCACTCTACCAATCCACCACATCTTCGGCCAACTCTTCGCTTCGACAAAGCCAATTGGGACAAGTACCGTGACCATATCTCTGAGTCATTACATCATCTGCAACCTCCAGAGACAGAAGACCAGTTATATGACAGCATTAATACCATTAACTCAACTATCACTCATGCATCAGAACTTTACATTCCATCCACTTTCTCCACACCGTATAAACCTCGTCTTCCCCCACAATACTTATCTATGATTAGCCGTTCCCGACAATTGTACCGAGAATACCTCCGTACTAGAAATCCTGATACTCTTCATCATCATACCCAACTACAGCGTACTGTTCGAAACTATATCAAGGCTTATAAACTGAGACAATGGGTCAAAACGTGTAATACTCTTAATGAAACCAGCCATCCCACAAAATTTTGGAAAAGGTTTAATGCCCTGTGTGGCAAATATACCAAGCCGCATTACCCACTTTTTCGCAATAACGCTCCGCTCCAAACTGACAAAGAGAAAGCAAACGCTTTTGCTGATTACTTACAGGACATCTTTACACCTGCACCAACTACCAATTTTACCAATGCACACCCTGTAAACCGCATCAGTCTTGCATCTCCTGCCTTACAACCTAACGTCTCTCATACGTTATCAAATCATCCACTCACAACATCCATCACTACCGAAGAAATCATTACTGTTGTTAACCGTAAGCGAAATTCAGCCCCTGGCTTTGACAACATTACATATAGGCATATCAAAGAGGGTCCTCCATTATTATTGAATCTGCTCGCCATTATCTACACATTCATTCTTCGCACAGGCTTCTTTCCAACAGACTGGAAAACTTCTAAAACTCTGATGTTTCTAAAGCCCAATAAACCTCCAACTGACACATCCTCCTACCGTCCGATCCAGTTAACATCTACTTTCAGTAAAATTCTAGAACGTATCATTGTTAAGCGACTACATCCGTATCTCGAAACTAAAGGTATACTTCCTATTCACCAAGCAGGCTTCCGACCCTCCTACTCCATCAACGACCAACTCCTTCGCCTCACCAGTCTAATCACAACCCACTACAATTCTATCAAACCCTCTTGCCTTCTACTATTTGACTTGGAGAAAGCCTTTGACAAGGTATGGCATCTTGCACTTCTTTACAAACTTATTCACCTTAAATTTCCCACTGCTTACGTTCGTTTTATTTATCACTTTCTGGTCTGTCGCCTTTCTTACGTCTCCATCAACAATCAGCTCTCTCATCCTATATTTCTTCTGTCTGGAGTACCTCAGGGTTCTGCTTTATCACCTCTATTGTACATCATTTTTGTGGCCGATTTTCCTTCGCTTCCTCCTGACATTTATTTATTTCAATATGCGGACGATACTGCCTTTCTAGCCTTGGGTAACACTATTCGGCAAATTAATCAACATCTGCAAGAGGCCATTAATCGCTTCACTCGTTGGTGCACCACGTGGAACCTCTCTATTAATGCAGCGAAAACTCAAGCTATCACTTTCATTCCACCTCGCAAACGTTCTAAGGTCCATC